>NC_073381.1:6246926-6477126 GCF_028641065.1 Leucoraja erinaceus | reverse complement strand
GCGGGAGAGTGTGGGAAGGGAGGAAGGAGTATGGAGGCGGGGGAGAGTGGGGATTTGAGGGGTAATGGGGACAGGTTGAGGGGGGTTGGGTGTGGGGGTGAGGGGGAGAGCGCTCGGAAAGAAAGAAGGGGGAAGAAGCCATGGGGTGGTGTGCAGTATTTACGGGGGGAGGGTGGTACCAGCCAGCGAGGGGAGGGGTTGGGGGTGCTATGGGGACTCACTTGCGATGCACTGGGCGCTTCAATGGCCGCTTCCCTGTCTGCCTTCACTGGTCGTTCTCCTCCGCACGGCTCGCGGATATCCTCACTCCATGCCATGGGATGTGGACAGCCCCGCCTCCGGGGGTTATTCTCCTCACCCCGTCCAGTGATAAACACTCGAGGTGACCGGAAGGGGCGGTACCTTCCTGGTGAGCTGACGGCAAGCAAGAAGACCAATCAGCTGATCTCACAATTATTCAAAACCTCATAACGTTTGTAATAGTCAACTGATCGGAAAAAAACTCAGTGCACTCGAGCAGATGGGACGGTGAATAAGGTGAGAAAAAATCCAACGATATAGGGTACCTTTTCGCGCAAATTTAAAAAATGCAAAACTGGAAGAGGACAAGTTGAGAGTTTTAGTAATAAGTATGGAAGATAATCAAAAAGGTTAAAATGGGGCAAACCCAAAGATGACTCTTTTAGTTTACTTTATAGATACAGTGCGGGGGAACAGGGGCCCTTCGGACCACTAGAGTCCGTGCCGACCAGTGATCCTGCAGACTAACACTATCCTACACATGCTACGGACACTTTACTGAAGACAATTAACCCTCAAACCTGTACTCCAGTGTGAAAGGAAACGTGAGCACCTGGTGAAAACCACGATTGGTCACGGGAAAAGAACGTATAAACTCTGTACAGACAGCACCCATGTTTCAGGATTGGACCCGGTGCGGTCTAGTGCTGTAAGGTAGCTACTCTACCGCTGTGCCACTGTGCCATCTATGTGGATTCAACAAGGCATTTTATAAATGGCAGGCTGCTCTGGAAGGCTAGATCGCATGGGTCCAGCTTGACTGGATGGAGAATCGGCTTCGTGGAGCCGAGGGTGATGGTGGAAAGTTGTTTTTTCAGACAGGATTCGTGGGAGGAAGCGGTGTGTGTCACAGGGATCGGGATCAGTGCTGGGCCCATCGCAGCTTGTCATCTGATATCAAGGATTTTGATGGGAATGTGGAAGGCATAAATACTAAGTTTGCAGATGACACGAAAGTGGGCCGGCATGTGGACCGTGAAGATAATTGTCAAAAATATGATAGCAGGATCATGATCAGTTGGGCAAATGAATCGAAGAATTAGTAAATGAGGTTTTAAATGCAGATAAGTGTGAGGATTGGGGATTCAAACTAGGGCAGGATCTTCGCTGGGAACGTTAGGGCTCTGGGGAATGTTGTACAGCAGAGGGATAGAAACATAGAAACATAGAAAATAGGTGCAGGAGTAGGCCATTTGGCCCTTCGAGCCTGCACCACCATTCAATAGAGGGAGCTAGCCTGTGGCCCTTGTGGCTAAGGGGATCAGGGGGTATGGAGAGAAGGCAGGTACGGGATACTGAGTGGATGATCAGCCATGATCATATGAATGGGAGTGCAGGCTCGAAGGGACCGAATGGGACCTACTCCTGCACCTAAAATTCTATGTGTCTATGTAATATGATCATTGCTGATCATCCAACTCAGTATCCTGTACCTGCCTTCTCTCCATACCCCTTAATAATTTTGTAAGTTTACTTATCTAGGAGCGTAGGTACAAAGTTTTGTGAAAGTGGCATCACAGATACATAGGATGGTGAAGAAGGCGTTCAGCACGTTGGCCTCATCAGTCCGGGTCTTGAGTATAGAGTGAGGATGTTGCGTTACAGTTGAAAGAGGTTGGGTAAGCTAGGATTATATTCCTTGGGGTGAAGGAGGATGAGGGGTTGAACTTATAGACTTGAATAAGATCATGACTGGAATAGAAAGAGCTGAACACACAGAGTCTTTAACCCAGAGTATGGGAATCAAGAACCAGAGGACATAGGATTAAGTTGAGAGGAGAGTGTGGCAGTTCAGTTTAGTTTAGTTTAGAAATATAGTGCAGAAACAAGCCCTTTCGGCCCACCAGGTCCATGCCGACCAACGATCCCCGCACATTAACACTATCCTATACCCACTAGGGACAATTTTTACATTTACCAAGTGATTTAGCCTATATTCCTGGACGTCTTTGGAGTATGGGAAGAAACAGAAGATCTTGGAGACAAACCCATGCAGGTCACGGGGAGAACGTACAAACGCCGTACAGACAGCCTCTGTAGTCAGGATCGACCCCAGGGTCTCCGGCGCTTCATTCGCTGTAAGGCAGCAACTCTACCCCTGCGCCACTTCAAGGTAGGTATATGGAACAAGCTGGCACAGGAGGTAGTTGAGACAGGTGCCATAAAAACATTTAAACGACATTTGGACAGGTACACATGGATAGGATAGGTTTAGATGGGTATGGGCTAAATGCAGGCAGCTGGAACCCGTGTAGATGGGGCATCATTGTCAGCTAAAGAAAGTTGGGCCGAAGGGCCTGTTTCCATACTGTGTGACTCTAGTCGTGGGATAGGAAAGGTTTAGAGGATATGGGCCAACGGGGCAATGGGACCAGCATAGATTGGGCATCAAGTCAGAATGGACAAGTTAGTCCGAAAGTCCTGTCCTGTTTCCTGCTGTACCAACTCCATGAGTCTAACTAGACTGCCTTTCTTCAAATTGTCACAGTGTTAAGCACAGAATGGAATTATTAGACTGGAATAATTCCATTCTTGTTTACCAGCTATAATTCTAGCTCCATTGACTTTTAACTCTGGATAATATTATGGATTATAGACATTAAACTAAAAGTCAGTACAACGGTGATAGGTTTACTTTGTTGGTGTAAGCCATTAATAAACATTAATATCACTTCAACATTTACAGATACGGTTTATTTGATGCTTTCAAGTCGACGAGAGATGTAAGGATTTGCATTCTATGTTGATTAAGTGCAAAGCATATACTAATTCTTGAATGCATTTGTATCTGGGAGAAATAGATTATCATTCTGTCATTAAGCTATAAACAGTGGTTCCAAAAATTATCTCAGCAGAAGACAGATGAAACAGTGGGCCTGGATGTGAAGCAGTTTTGATTGTGAGGACGTGACCGATAATGCATGGAGCATGGTTCTGCTAATCAAAGAGTCATAGAGTCAGAGAGACAGAGAGTCTTACAATGCGGCAACAGGCCCTTCGGCCCAACTTTGCCTGCTAATTTAAAGCAGTCATTTATATCATCTCCAGGGTTTGGATCAGCTGGTGTGATTCCTTCCATTTAGTATTACCACTGAGACTCCCTTAGAGTTATAGAGCCATGCGGTGTGGAAACAGACCCTTCGGCCAAACTTGCCCACATCTGCCAACATGTCCCATCTACACTAGCCCCACCTGCCCGCATTTGGCCCATGTCCCTCCAAACCTCTCCAATCCATGTACCTGTCTACATGTTTCTTAAACATTGTGATAGTCCCTGCCTCAACTACTTCCTCCGACAGCTCGTTCCAGACACCCACCACCCTTTGAGTGAAAAAGTCACCTTCGGGTTGACATTCAATCTTTCCCCCTTCATCCTGAACCTACAGCATGTCCACTGGTTCTCGATGTCCCTACTCTGGGCAAAAGATTGCGTCTACCCGATCTATTCCACTCGTGATTCATGAGGGGAATAGATTCGGTAGACACGCAGTCTCCAGCCCAGTGTCGGGGGAATCAAGAACCAGAGGAGAAAGAGTGGAGAGAGAATTAATGCTACGGTTTGAGATGACAAACAAATCCTCAGTCTGTGCCATGGGAGCAGTGAAAAGTGATTGTGCACCCAGTAAATGAACATAAAACAACGGAAGCATTGATTTATTGTATTTGAACAACCAAAAATAAGCCATGATTCCATGCAATAAAAACACTGGTCGATTTATGCAGGCGTTGTAATTCAGTGGCTGTGACAAAAATACATAATATGTTGTACGGTGTAATCCCCTGACTAAAACCACAGAGGAGATGTTGCAGGAATCACAACCCATCTTCTGTTGACAGCCAGCTTGCATATAGTATCGCTGCCTTTCACCAAGGCAGTGGGAAGTTTAACAGATCGCAGATTACGCTGGCAATGTTGAACGCGCAAGTGATTGATTGAATTGATTGAATTGATTGAAAGATGCAACAGGGAAACAGACCCCTCAGCTCACTAACTGCACGCCACCCAGCGATTGGTGACCAACATGTCCCATCTACGCTAGTCCTGCCTGCCTGCGTTTGGCCCATATCGCAAGTTTGCAAGTTATAGGAGTACAGTTTGACTCTATGGCACATTGAGTGCACTCCACCATTCAATCATGGCTGATCCCTGCCTCCTAATCCCATTTTCCTGGCTTCTCCCCATAACCTTTGACACCCGTTCTAATCAAGAATGTGTCAACCTCTGCCTTTAAAATATCCACTGACGGCCTCCACAGCCCTAGGTGGCAATGAGTTCCACTGATTAACTACCTAAAGAAGTTCCTCCTCACCTCCTTTGTGAAAGAGTGCCCTTTAATTCTGTGGCTATGACCTCTGGTCCTAGACTCTCCCACCAGTGGAAACACCCTTTCATCATCCACTCTGTCTATGCCTTTCAATATTCTATAATTTTCAATGTGGTCCCAGTGAGTAGAGGTCCAGTGCTGTCAAACACTCAGCATATGCTAACCCTCTAAACCTGTCCTATCCATGTACCCGTAAAAATGTTTCTGAAACATTGCAATACTACCTGCCTCAACTACCTCCTCTGGCAGCTCGTCCCATACACCCACCGCCCTCCGTGTGAAGACGTTACCCCTCAGATCTCTGGCGCTGAAAGGCAGCAACTCTACTTCTGCGCCACAGTGCTGCCCCTTTTTGGGCATTATTTGAATGGAGAACTAAAATCAGACTGTAGAATTCAACATTTGATTCTCATAATACTTTACTAGTAAAAGGCCACCTACTAGGCCCCTTAGGACTGTTCTAAGTGATCTAAGATACGACAGTCCTAAGATAGGAATGTTCGGTGAACTTTTGTAACTTAGTCGGCGACAGAAACGTGGTGACAATTGTGTATTGCCTCGGTGAGGTCTTCTGTATGATGTTACTGGGCTAGAGTCATAGGGAGATAGAGTGATACAGTGCGGACACAGGCCCTTCGGCCCAACTCGCCCACACCAGCCAACAATGTCCCAGCTACCCTAGTCCCACTTGCCTGCGCTTAGTCCATAACCCTCCAAACCTGTCCCATCCATGTACCTGTCCAACTGTTTTTAAATGATGGGATAGTCCCAGCCTCAACTACCTCCTCTGGTAGCTTGTTCCACACCCTTTGTGTGGAAAGATTACCCCTCGGATTCCTATTAAATCTTTTCCCTTTCACCTTGAACCTATGTCCTCTGGTCCTCAATTCTCCTACTCTGGGTAAAAAAGACCCAATCTATTCCTCTCATGGTTTTGTATATAAGATGCCCCCTGATCCTCCTATGCTCCATGGAATAGAGACCCAGCCTAGGTAACTTCTCCCTATAGCTCACACCCTCTAGTCCCGGCAACATCCTCGAAAATCTTTTATGAACCCTTTCAAGCTTGACAATATCTTTCCTATAATATGGTGCCCAGAACTGAACGCGGTATTCTAAATGCGGTCTCACCAACGTCTTATACAACTGCAACATGACCTCCCAACGTCTATACTCAATACTCTGACTGATGAAGGCCAAAGTGCCAAAGTGGTTGTTAGCGAAACAAAGTATTTCAATGTGCCTAGGCACATGTGACAATGAAGTATCATTGACTTGTTGACGTTATTCCCTTATTATGTATCTGTACAACGTGAATGGCTCGATTGTAATCATGTATTGTCTTTCTGCTGACTGGTTAGCACGCAACTAAAGCCTTTCACTGTACCTCGGTACACATGACGATAAATTTAACTGAACACTGGATTTACTCAACTTTCAGCAATGTTTCTGTCTTGGACTGTTCAGTCTGAAGGAAAGGGCCCATCCTGAAACATTGCTTCCTTGAGTCTGAACAAAGGTCCCAATCTGAAACATCGTTTTGTTCTTGTCCAACACTGATGCTGCCTGACCCACTGAGTTATGCCAGCACTTTATGTGACTAATTTACCAGGATTCTTTACAGATGTTAAAAACAGCACAGGCAAAGATGAACCAGTGGATGTAGAGTATTTTGTTTTCCCAATGGCAGCTGTTGGTCGGGGGGAGTTCCCCCCGCCACGGGTACCATGTAATCCCGTGCTACCTGCTCCATGGTCAGACAGTCGGTGACTAAACCATCTCCCCCACCTGTTTGCTAGGTGAGGAGGGGGCTGTGGACCCCCAGCAGGACCAAAAACAAGACCTGTCGAAGGGCGGATGAGCTCCTTGTTAGCTGACGGCCATCCACACTTCAGTAGAAGTTGCGATCACTGTCATACACAGCATTGTAAGGAATGATGATAAAGCACACACACACCAAAATCCTATACCTTCAGCGGCAGAAGTCCGCAGGAACTGGAGGACAGAGATGTGTGGTGCGTCCGTCACCGTCCCCCTTGGAAACCAGCGCCACTGCGTCGCTAATGTTTTCAACAATGATGATGATGATGATGAGCCGGTAACATGAACCTTTAAAGGTTATTGCAGATGATGGCAGAGCAAGGGTTTACTAGCGGCATCTTGGCATGGACAGGGGATTATAAACCAGCCGGGTTAACCTCTGCAGTGGGCGAGTTTGAGACAAAATTATTCAGGGCCAAAATTAGCGGTGACTTTGGACAAATGTAGATTGGTTAGATAAATTCAGCATGGATTAGACAATAGACAATAGATAATAGGTGCAGGAGTAGGCCATTTGGCCCTTCAAGCCAATGTGATCATGGCTGATCAGTTGAAGGCAAATTCTATCCAACTAACTTGATAGAGATTTCTGATGAAGTAACAGAAGAGTATTTTTAGTAAGAGGGTGGTGGGTGCTTGGAATGCACTGGCTGAGGGTGGCGGTGGAGGAAGATGCAATGGTGGTGTTTCAGACTTATGGATGGATACATGAGGGGAATGGATGGGGCATGGATTATGTAGAGGCAGATAAGGGTTTATGTTGCCCATTATTTTTTACATAGACCTCGTCGGCTGAAGGGTCTGTTCCTGTGGACTAGTGTTCTCGGTACAGTTCAGATTAGATCATTTGACACATGTGCCAAGGCAGAGTGAAAAGCTTTATTCTGAGTTCAACTATTCAGCGGGAGGAATGTGGAAGCCAACTGCGGCCCTCATTAGTTCAACATCCCACCATCTCGGTATTCATTCCATCACATAGACCAGACCCCCGCCATTGACTCCATCTATACTTCAAGCGGCCTTGGAAATTGAGCCAATGGTCATTTGGTTTAGTTTCAGATACAGCATGGAATCACGCCCTTTGGCCCACTGTCCATGCTATACATGAATACAATCAAGCCCTCTACTGTGCAAAAATGAAGGATAAAAGGTACAACATTTAGTGCAAAGATATAACAGTGAAGACCAATGAAGTCAATAGACAATAGACAATAGGTGCAGGAGTAGGCCATTCGGCCCTTCGAGTCAGCACCGCCATTCAATGTGATCATGGCTGATAATTCCCAATCAGTACCCCGTTCCTGCCTTCTTCCCATATCCCCTGACTCCGCTATCTTCAAGAGCCCTATCTAGCTCTCTCTTGAAAGTATCCAGAGAACCAGCCTCCACTGCTCTCAGATGCAGGGAATTCCAAAGACTCACAACTCTTTGTGTGAAAAAGTGTTTCCTCATCTCGGTTCTAAATGCCTTACTCCTTATTCTTAATCTGTGACCCCTGGTTCTGGACTCCCCCAACATCGGGAACATGTTTCCTGCCTCTAGCGTGTCCAAACCCTTAATAATCTTTTATGTTTCAATAAGATCCCCTCTCATCCTAATAAACTCCAGAGTGTACAAGCCCAGCTGCTCCATTCTCTCAGCATATGACAGTCCCGGGAATTGACCGTGTAAACCTACGCTGCACTCCCTCAATAGCAAGAATGTCCTTCCTCAAATTAGGGGACCAAAACTGCACACAATACTCCTGGTGTGGTCTCACTAGGGCTCTGTAAAACTGTGGAATTACCTATTTGCTACTATACTCGAGTTGTTATGTTCTCTTGTTATGAAGGCCAACATGCCATTTGCTTTCTTCACTGCCTGCTGTACCTGCACGCTTATTTTCATTGATGATTAAAAGTCGATTAAACATAGTTCAGTCTCTAAAATGAGGCAGATGAGAGGTCACGACCACCCTCTAGTGATAGGATGGTTCAGTCGCCTGATAACAGCTGGGAAGAAACTTTCCCTGAATTTGAAGGTGTGTGGTTTCACACTTCTGTACCTCTTGCCCGATGGGAGAGGGGAGAAGAGGGAATGGCTTGAGTAAGACTCATCCTTGGTTATCCTGCTGGCCTTACCGAGGCAGCGTGAGGTGTAGATGGAGTCGATGGAGTAGATGGAGGTTGTTTTGGTTCAATGGTTCTTTTATTGTCATGTGTACCAAGGTAAACATAGAAACATAGACAATAGGTGCAGGAGTAGGCCATTCGGCCCTTCAAGCCAGCACCGCCATTCAATATGATCATGGTTGATCATCCAAAATCATTACCCCGTTCCTGCTTATTGCCTCATATCCCCTGATTCCAATAGCCCTAGGAGCTAAATCTAACTCTCTCTTGAAAACATCCAGTGAATTGGCCTCTACGGCCTTCTGTGGCAGGGAATTCCACAGATTCACAACTCTCTGGGTGGAAAAGTTTATCCTCATCAAAGTCCTAAATGGCCTTTCCCTTATTCTTAATCTGTGACCTCTGGTTCTGGTTTCAGAAGGTGCGATGAAATTTTTTTTTTCGCGGACAGATCGGCGGGAGTATTGCCATGCATTGTGTGAACATAAACCGCCTGTGAGATAATTCCATTAGAAATGACAGCCCACGTGTGCAGCTTGCTCCCTGCGACTCGAAGCACTGGAGCGACTAGCAATAAACGCTAATGCAACCACTTAACGTGAGACAATAAATGATCTTGTGGTATCTTGCGCGATGGCAGCATTCCCGATCAGCTGTGTCCCTGCAATTGAAAGTGAGGGTGAACCATCGGGCACTTGTAAAACTACTGATGATTCATGCACAGGTAATGTATTCTTAATGCTGAGCCATTACCATTTCTGCCCTTTTGCTTTTCAGTCTGTTTGAGCAGAGAAACATGCTTACTTTCTCTCCCCCCCCCCCCTCTTCTTTCAGCTATTTTATTAGCCATAAAAGATTCATAGATTTCTGAGTATGCTCTCTGCCTTTTTAAGCAAATAGCTTCATGCACACTGATAGGAAGTGCAATCTGCGACAAAAGGCTGCCAGCTTCCTTGACTAGGATTCCGTGGGACATCTGGTGCAAATTCCATAGAATCATACAGTGTGGAAACAGGCCCTGGGTGACTCGTTACCCAGATAGAGTAACAGAGGCAACAAAATACAAAGTGTCATAGAGTCATACAATGTGGAAACAGGCCCTTTGGCCCAACTTGCCCATGCCGGCCAACATGTCCCATCTACACTAGTCCCATCTGCCTGTGTTTTTCCCATATCCCTCTAAACCTGTCCTATCCACAATCCTGTCTAATTGTTTCTTAAATGATCGTACTTGCCTCAACTACCTATTCCGGCAGCTCGTAAATATTCTCTGCACTCTTTCCAGCTTGACAACATCTTTCTTGTAGCATGGTGCCGAAAACAGAACATAATACTCGAAATGCGGCTTCATCAATGACTTATACAACTGCAACATGGCCTCCCAACTTCTGACTAATGAAGGACGGTAACTTATTACCTCATTAACACAATGACATGCAATAACTTTTAAATCTCTTCCCTGCACGGGAGACCCGACCTTTTCCCTGTCGGGTCTCCGTTGTCGTTGGGGCCTAGCACCGTGGACTGGCCTCCAGCCGGAACGACCTGGGGGCTCCAGTCGCGGACACTGTGGACTTACCATCGAGGGCTGGCTGGCCTCGGAGCATGGGCAGCTGAGGAGGCGCGCGACTGCGGCCAGACTTTGGGGTGTTGGGGGCTCCAGCCGCAGGCCTGTGGATGGTGACATCGGGAGCTCGCGGGTCCCTGGTGGGAGACCGCTTTTCGGAGCTCCCGCGGCGGCAGCTTCTCCCGCCCGCGTTGCGTGGCTGAAAACAGCCTGGAGCGTGGCCTGACATTGCCCGGCATGGCTTTATCGGCCGCGGGACTTGCCATCGCCCGCCGGGGGCTCCAACATTAAGACCCGGAGCAGGGTCTTATATCGCCCGGCGTGGTCTTAACGGCTGCGGGACTTACCATCATCCACTGGGGGCTTTAACATCGGGAGAGGATGGAGAAGAGGGGAGAGACAAGACTTTGCCTTCCATCACAGTGAGGAGGAGATTCACTGTGATGGATGTCTGTGTGAATTGAGTTGGTTGTGTGTCTTGTGAAACATGTTTATTTTTATTGTATGGCTGCAGAAACCATAGTACCTAACGGAAAAATAATGCATTGTATTGTATTGTGTATAAATATACAAAGAGAACTAACACAAAGGGTCTGGGCGTCAAACATCTGTGTCGTTGGAGATCCCAACTCGGCCTCTACTGAGACTGTGAGCTCACGTTGGTAAAGTCTGCAGGCTGTGGTTGGAGCAATCCCAGGCAAGGGTTCAGCTCCGGTGTTAAGTCCTCGCCCCGCGGTGGGGCTGAAAGTCAGCCTGAGGAGGCCTCCAGCTGCATCGATGGCAGGCCGCAGAGCAACCGGAGATGCGATCCGGGGAACAAATCACATCTCCGGCAAGGTAAGAAAATGAAAAAAAGTTTCCCCCAACCCTCTCCCCCTCCCCCACATAAAACAAATCGGAGAACATTTACACTAACTTCTTAAACGCACCCCTGAAAATAAAAAAAAGACAAAAAAACAGACAGACTGTTGGCGGGGCTGCCAATCGTGATTTTCCTCCACAGCCCTGCAAATGTTAATTTTATTATCTAGATAAAAGTCAGTGGAGAAAGAGGATTATTATTCAAACATCTTTGGATATGTGGTTCAATTTAGTTTAGAGATACGGTCCACAATGGCCAGCAATCCCTGTACGCGAGCCCTATCCAACACACACTAACGACCGTACACAAAAATGTTGGAGAAACTCAGCGGATGCAGCAGCATCTATGGAGCGAAGGAAATAGGTGACGTTTTGGGCCGAAACGTTGCCTATTTCCTTCGGAGTCTGAAGAAGGGTTTTGGCCCGAAACGTTGCCTATTTCCTTCGCTCCATAGATGCTGCTGCACCCGCTGAGTTTCTCCAGCATTTTTGTGTACCTTCGATTTTCCAGCATCTGCAGTTCCTTCTTAAACACTCTAACGACAATTTGCCATCCACAGCAGCCAATTAACTTGCAAACCTGCACGTCTTTGCAGTTTAGGAGGAAACCGGAGCACCCGGAGAAATCCACGCGGCCACGGGGAGAACGTGCAAACTCCATATAGACAGCACCCTCAATCAGCAGAGTTGTGCAGCAGAGCTGGGGAAGGAGGCTGTTGATATATTACTCCTCAGATAGACACAACATGCTGGAGTAATTCAGCGGGACAGGAAGCATCTATGTAGAGAAGGAATGGGTGACGATTCGGGTCGAGACCCTTCTTCAGACTGAGAGTATGGGGAGAGGGAAATGAGAGATACAGATGGTGATGTGGAGAGATATAGAACGGGAGAGCAGGAGGAATCACAGAGGGGGAGCAGCGAGAGAGGGCGTTGCAGAACTCTCGTTGGAGAGAGGAGAACTTCTTCAAAGTAGGCATACAGTGGATCAGATAGAATATATTATTCCTGTGGGAGAAGGCCACAAGCAGAGAAACCAGGTGACTGTAGACGCAGTGTGTAGTTCTCTGGGGATTATAAGGCACGATAAAATTATTATAAAATAAAATTAATGCTCAGTGGGAAAACAAGTTATAATTGTGGATTTCGAGCTTGCCCAGCATGCCCTAGCTTGCCTGACGTTATAAGGACAAGTGTTGAATGCAGAAAAGACTTTCATCAGCTAACACAATGAGCTCAGGAGCAGGGGAAACAAATTACAAATGGAAATAAAGTATCGGTTGCTCTGATTTAATTAAACCCGATGTAACATCTTATAATGAAACATATCAAGGGATATGGAGAGAAGGCAGGAACGAGGTACTGACTGTGGATGATCAGCCATGATCACAACTAATGGCGGTGGTGGCTCAAAAGGCCGAATGGCCAACTCCTGCACTTATTTTATCAGTTTCTAAGTCACACATGATGCATAATTGCACCATATCCTTGGGCGGCAAGGTGGCGCAGCGGTAGTGTTGCTGCTTCACAGCGCCAGAGACCCGGGTTCGATCGCGACTACAGGCGCAGTCTGTACGGAGTTTGCACGTTCTCCCCATGGCCTGCATGGGTTTTCTCCAAGATCTTTGTTTCCCTCCCGCACTTCAAAGATGTATGGGTTTGTATGCTAATTGGCTTGGTATAAATGTAAAATTGCCCCTAGTCTATGTAAGATAGTGTTAATGTGCGGGAATCGCTGGTCGGTGTAGACTCAGTGGGCCAAAGGGACTGTCTCCATGCTGTATCTTTAAACTAATTAACTAAACTAAAAAAGCCTTGGTTGATTTAGCTTATTAAAATATAGTTTAGATTCTCTCCCCAATGTGCACAGAGAATATAAACATCACATTTTTTGTTTACAATTTCTGCAAAGGCTATGCTGAAATTAAGAGACATAATTAGAGTGATATAATAAGCTCTGAACTGCTGCTTTTATTAAATTGAAAAAACAACATTTAATTATCAGCAGTCCCAATGTCCCTTTATGTTGAAGACTTTTCTCTCTTTTATATGATTGTGTTCTGTTCTAAACGGTCCTGCAAGTGATTTGTCCTTTGTGAATATCTATCTATATAACTAAAAGTCTCATCTTGACTACTTCCTGTCTGCGCTGTAAATTGATCTTAGAAGAAAAACACTACCCTGTTTCGCTATGATTTTTGGCCATCTTACTCACAGTCCTCCTCCGCTGAGACGGCCCTGAGGATTTATCCAATCCGATTCATGGGAGAATTTCTTAATACTGTCTGATGCGGGTACAATTACCATTTGAAATTTGGATGTATTGGTGGATGCCATGGGAAAGATTTAAACAAGAATCAGACAGTCGTTAAGGGTTCCGGACTGCGACCACGGGCTTCCTGGCGTGCAGGTTCAGTCCTTTATTCACCCACGTTATTTAGAAATTTTTACCCATCATTTAGGGATGTTACATGAAAAATGTAAGTATGTTTATTTTTGTTAGTTTATCAAAAGTTTCTTTATGCATATTTTTGTTAGCTTGTGCAAAGTTTATGTGTGGTGTTTTCTCTCTCTCCTTCAAGGTTAGTTCTTCTGTTTGCCTTTATTTGCTTAAGTTTGAAACTCATTACTTCAGAGTTGTCAGCTACATGATGGCTCTGTGACCGGGGGGGGGGGGGGGGGGGGGGGGGGGGGGGGGGGGGGGGGGGGGGGGGGAGTGGGAGGAGATAAAATTGGTAGTTTGTCATGCACACTTGTCATTGGACCGCCAGGGAATGTGTCCTCCCCCCCCCCCCCCCCCCCCCCATGTTTTAAATGCGATTTCCGCCTATGCTTCAGGCCACTGAGTCTGCATCGACCACCGAGCCCCACATGTTAACACTACCCGACACACACTAGAGACAGTGGGGGGAAAACAAAGATCTCGGAGAAAACCCATGTAGGTCATCACAGGGAGAAAGTATAAACTCGGTAGTCAGGAATGAGCCCTGGTCTCTGACGCTGTAAGGCATCAACTCTATTTAAGCTATATTTAAGAGGGAGTTAGATGTGGCCCTTGTGGCTAAGGGGATCAGGGGGTATGGAGAGAAGGCAGGCACGGGATACTGAGTTGGATGATCAGCCATGGTCATATTGAATGGCGGTGCAGGCTCGAAGGGCCGAATGGCCTACTCCTGCACCTAATTTCTATGCTTCTATGTTTCTATTGCTGTCTTACAACTTAGAGCCTCGATCTTCGTCCCTGCAATTAGATAAACAGCACGATGTAACCTTGAGGTTTGGGTGACATTTATAAAATCACTCAAGCTTCAACCTCCGACAATTTATAAGACTGTATGCGGACATCAGATTGCAACTGGGCTGTAATTGCCTCCTGCCGCGGCCTATTCCGTAAGTGGAATTAATTAGAGAATGAAGCTATGGTGCGCCATCCTTTCTCTAAATCCCTCAGAGCTGATTCCCCACCTGGTGGTCTGTGAGGCTGTTTGGACAGGTGTTTCACCGTAAGTGCTTTCAATTAGCAGACTCCTGGGAACGTGGCTTACTGCGGTGAACAGAAGCTTATTAAACCACTCACATCGACTAGGGCAGCAGGACTCAGTCCTGACACTGAACAAGAAGGATATCAGATGATTGATCATTATTAGGATGAGTGGAATAGATCAATAGCTGACAATTTGCTGTTGATAAAACCTTAACCCGTTTTTTAAATTTCACAAAGTATCAGGTATTTCAATGTCAAGGATAAACTGTAAGCGAGTGAGATATTATATGAGGATGTTGCTAGGACTTGAAGGCCTGAGCTGTATGGACAGTCCCTGTGGCACAGTGATAGAGCTGCTGCCTTACAGCGAATGCAGAGCCAGAAACCTGGGTTCAATCCTGACTACGGGTGCTGGTGGTACGGAGTTTGTACGTTCTCCCTGTAACCTGTGTGGATTTTCTCCGAGATCTTCGGTTTCCTCCAACACTCCAAAGATATAACCATATAACAATTACAGCACGGAAACAGGCCATCTTGGCCCTTCTAATCCATGCCGAACACTTATTCTCCCCTAGTCCCATCTACAGGTTTGTAGGTTAATTGGCTTGGTATAAATGTAAATTGTCCCTAGTGCGTGTAGGATAGGGGAATGTGCGGGGATCATTGGTCGGTGTGGACTCAGTGGGACAAAGGACCTGTTTCAGCACTGTATCTCCAAACTAAACTAAACTAAATTAATCGATACAAAACTTCCTTAAACAGTTTAACTCACTTTATAGATGACAAATAAAATAAGAGACTTTCCATTCTACAACAAAGTTTATTCTTAATTAAATAAACGAGCGACCAGGCCAAGAATTGTTCTTTGTAAGAATTGAAGTAAATGGAAAATGAATTAAACGGAGTTGGCTTGATACAGTAGCAAATGATAAGAGACGGATATGAATGCCAACTAAGTATTCTGGAGACATGAAGACAGCTCAAATATTACCTGATGCACTATCCTGCAAAATTAGAGCGAATTCATGCAATAGAATATCTTTTCATCAGGTTTCAAACATTTATGAAGCAAAGCGAATAATTAAAAATAATACGATATGGTCTAGGCATGAAGGACAAGGTTTAAGTTTATTATTTATACGGAGTTGCAGTGAAACACTTTTTTTAAGCTATCTGATCAAAGTAGTTTAGAAACATAGAAACATAGAAAATAGGTGCAGGAGTAGGCCATTCGGCCCTTCGAGCCTGCACCACCATTCAATATGATCATGGCTGATCATCCAACTCAGTATCCCGTACCTGCCTTCTCTCCATACTCCCTGATCCCTTTAGCCACAAGGGCCACATCTAACTCCCTCTTAAATATAGCCAATGAACTGGCCTCAACTACCTTCTGTGCAGAGAATTCCAGAGATTCACCACTCTGTGTGTGAAAAATGTTCTTCTCATCTCGGTCCTAAAAGATTTCCGCCTTATCCTTAAACTGTGACCCCTTGTTCTGGACTTCCCCAACATCGGGGACAATCTTCCTGCATCTAGCCTGTCCAACCCCTTAAGAATTTTGTAAGTTTCTATAAGATCCCTCCACAATCTATCGTTTAGTTTATGGTCATGTGTACCAAGGGACAGTGAAAAGCTTTTGTTGTTATATGCTGAGAGAATGGAGCAACTGGGCTTGTACACTCTGGAGTTTAGAAGGAGGAGAGGGAATCTCATTGAAACATATAAGATTGTTAAGGGCTTGGACATGCTAGAGGCAGGAAACATGTTCCCGATGTTGGGGGAATCCAGAACCAGGGGCCACAGTTTAAGAATAAGGAGTAAGCCATTTAGAACGGAGACGAGGAAACACTTTTTCTCACAGAGAGTGGTGAGTCTATGGAATTCTCTGCCTCGGAGGGCGGTGGAGACAGGTTATCTGGATGTTTTCAAGAGAGAGCTAGATAAGGCTCTTAAAAATCGTGGAGTCAGGGGAGAAGGCAAGAACGGGGTCCTGATTGGGGACGATCAGCCATGATCACATTGAATGGCGGTGCTTGCGCGAAGGGCCAAATGGCCTACTCCTGCACCTATTGTCTATTGTCTAGTGTGTGGTAACCAGTCAGCGGAATTACAATAGATGATTACAATCAAGCCTTTTACAGTGTATGTACATATACATGATCATGGAATAACGTTTAGTGCAAGGCAAATCCAATAAAGTCCAAGCAAGCATAGTCCGAGAGTCTCCAATGAGGTAGATAGTAGTTCAGCACTGCTCTCTGGTTGTGGTAGGATAATTCAGTTGCCTGATAGCAGCTGGGAGGAAACTGTTCCTGAACCTGGAGGTGTGCGTATTCACACTTTTGGGAGATGGGAGAAGAGGGAGTGGCCAGGGTACGATTCATCCTTGATAATGCTGCTGGCCTTGCCGAGGCAGGTGTACATGGAGTCAATGGAAGGGAGGTTGGTTTGTGTGATGGTCTGGGCTGCGTCCACAATTCTCTGCAATTTCTTGCAGCCTTGGATGGAGCTGTGATGCATCCTGATAAAATGATTCTACGGCGCATCTGTAGAAGTTGGTGAGAGTTGTAGGGGACATGCTGAACTTCCTAGGCCTTCCATGGAAGTAGAAGCATTGGTGTGCTGCATGCTGCTTTGTTGCATGCTGTTGTGGTTACCTCATTACTGAAAGGATGTGAAGGCTTTGGAAACGGTGCAAGTCTTCTTAGGTCCCCCTCGGTCATGGATGACCATGGGTGTCTCCAGGGTTTTATTCCCTATATGGAGGACGCCTGTGCGTGACTTTGTTTAACGTGGGGAGACTGGTGCACAGACAGCCACCCCACGGTCCTTGACAGATCTGGGTCGGGATCCAGTGGCATGGAGTCCAAGACGACCGGAGACCCTTTTCTGCTGCAGCCTTCATCTGCCTTCCCAGCCGTTGTGACGCTCCACTAAAGTCAGCCATCATCCTCTGCCTGTTCCACCGTTGAGGTCTTGGTTGGAATGCTCTTTATTAGAGACCTCCCCCTCGACCTTACCGCCAAGGGTGGCCCTACCAGGAGCATCGTTCCAGACGGCATCGCTCTCAGGATCTCAGGTCCACACGAGTTTCTCCACCACGACAAGGTGACAATCCGCGGAGAAGAGGAAGGGTGCAAGTGGAGTATTACCAAAATGATGCTTGGATTGGGGGATAGCTATCGGGAGAGGTTGAACTGACATGGATTGTTTATTTGTGGACCATCAGTTGTGGTGAGACCTTATAAAATGATGAGTGGCATCGAGCCCACTCCACCATTCACTCATGGCTGATCTCTGCCTCCTCATCCCATTTTTCAGCTGTCTGCCCATAATCCTTGATGCTCTTTCTAACAAAAATGTATTGTCTATCTTTGCCTTAAAAATATCCACCGACTTGGCCTCCACAGCCCTCTGTGGCAATGAGTTCCAAAGAATATCTGCTCTCTGACTAAAGAAGTTCCTTGACACCTCCTTTCCAAAAGAAGCGCCCTGTAATTCTTAGGCTGTGGCCTCTGGTCCTAGACTCTACCACCAGTGGAAACATCCTCTCCACATCCACTCTATGCATGAGTCAGAACCTACTTCTCGGGATGGAAAGTTTAAAGGAGGTGTGCTTTTTTACACAGAGGACATGGGACGTGCTACCAGGAGTGGTGGTGGAGGCAAGTACAATAATGTGATTTTTCTGTTCATAACTTTGAGGTGCAGAATTAGGCCATTCGACCTATCAAGTCTACTCTGCTGTTCAATCATGGCCGATCTATCTTTCCCTCCCAACCCCATTCTCCTGCCTTCTCCCTCTAACCCCTGATAGATTCAAGAGATTCAAGATTCAAGATTCAAGAGAGTTTATTGTCATATGGCCCAGATAGGGCAATTAAATTATTGCTTTGCTTCAGCACATCAGAATATAGTAGGCATAAATAAAGACGGAACCCTTACTAATGTTAGCTTTCATTGCAAAAGGATTTGAGTATAGGAGCAGGGAGGTTCTACTGCAGTTGTACAGGGTCTTGGTGAGACCACACCTGGAGTATTGCGTACAGTTTCGGTCTCCAAATCTGAGGAAGGCCATTATTGTCATAGAGGGAGTGCAGAGACTGTTCACCAGACTGATTCCTGGGATGTCATGTCAGGACTGTCTTATGAAGAAAGACTGGATAGACTTGGTTTATACTCTCTAGAATTTAGAAGATTGAGAGGGGATCTTATAGAAACTTACAAAATTCTTAAGGGGTTGGACAGGCTAGATGCAGGAAGATTGTTCCCGATGTTAGGGAAGTCCAGGACAAGGGGTCACAGCTTAAGGATAAAGGGGAAATCCTTTAAAACCGAGATGAGAAGAACTTTTTTCACACAGAGAGTGGTGAATCTCTGGAACTCTCTGCCACAGAGGGTAGTTGAGGCCAGTTCATTGGCTATATTTAAGAGGGAGTTAGATGTGGCCCTTGTGGCTAAGGGGATCAGGGGGTATGGAGAGAAGGCAGGTACGGGATACTGAGTTGGATGATCAGCCATGATCATATTGAATGGCGGTGCAGGCTCGAAGGGCCGAATGGCCTACTCCTGCACCTAATTTCTATGTTTCTATGTAATGCCCTTACTAATCAGGAATCTGTCAATCTCTGCCTCTGTCGCGGGATGAAGCCTGTACGGTCATGAGTAGTCGCCCAAAGAGTCGCACCTTGTTCTGGTCGCCACTGGTCTGGTCGCAACAACCTATGACGAGTTCCGCCGAAAAAGCCACGTAAGTGGGACAGGCTCATTAGTCTTGGTGTTATGTTCAGCAAAGACATTGTGGGCTGAAGGGCCTCTTCCTGCCAGTACTGTTTTTTCCATGTTTATTTGACTTTATGCATGAGCGTTTGTTTGTGTTTTAATATTTGAAACATTTCAACTGTGTCTAAGTGCTTGTGAGTTTTTATCGGACTAAACCTCACTGCATTTATGAAACTTGGCCAGGAGTGTGGCCAAAACCAAAATGTCTCTTAAGTGTATGAACAGCATATAGATGGTTGTCATAAAATGCTGGAGTAACTCAGCGGGTCAGGCAGCATCTGTGGAGAACATGGATAGGCAACGTTTCACAGAGTGCTGGAGTAACTCAGCGGGTCAGGCAGCATCTCTGGAGAACATGGAAAGATGACATTTCAGGTCTAGACCCTTCTTTAGGTTGATCTACACCTATCCATGTTCTCCAGAGATGCTGCCCGACCCGTCGAGTTACTCCAGCACTTTATGCCCTTTCGTTTAAACCACCATTTGTTGTTCTTTGCTTCTCCATGTTGATTACATGGAAATACAGGACAAGTTCCAACCTATTTCTGGAACAACTTTACTTTAGACTTTGGAGATACACTGTGAAAACAGGACGTTTGGCCCACCAAGTCCGCGTCGATCAGCGATCCCCCCGTACACTAGCACTATCCAACACACTGGGGACAATTTACAATTTTCAGTAGTCTATGAACAAACCCGCACGTCTTTGGAGTGTTGGAGGAAAGCGGGGCACCCGGACAAAACCCACGTGGTCACAAGGAGAACGTAAAAACGTACAAACTCCGTACAGACAGCACCCGTAGTCAAGATCGAACCTGGATCTCTGGCGCTGTAAGGCAGCAACTCTACTGCTGTGTGCCACCGTGCTGCTTAAACTTCATTAGGTTGTGGTTACCAAATCACTGTTCGATGTAATAATGTGGTTAGAGCTTTGATAAGATTGTTCGTGTCATGAATTTGCTTTATTTCCACAGAATATTAAATATTGTTGGCTAATGATTGTAATTCAATGGTTCACTGCCGCTGAATATATCACATATGCAACAGCATAATGAAATCCTTTTTGCATATATTGAATATATTGCCGTTATTGGCGGCGTTATTCAAAGCCTAAAGTCTGGTTGGCCCGTGCGCTTGCTATACGGGAGCAGTTCCCGTGAACCGACGTCCCTCTCCTCCCCTCTCCTCGCCCGACCATCTTTGTGTCCCGGGGGTGCCTCCTGTAGCCAACCTTGAAGGCGCTGGAGGCATTATCCTGGTTCACCCTCTACCGGCCCACGCTCCTCGTGTTCAACATCTCCAGTGGCTCCCTCCCGGTTACGCCAACCTATTGAGTCCTATTGGAGGACCATCACATCAATACAAAATTGTCACGTTTAGTATCGACTTCATTCTAGGCATAAGAAGCTCAAGTTGTTTTGTAGTCTCCAATGGAAAGATTTTATAGGAATCTGAGGAGTACTTTTTTCACGCAGGCGTTGGTGGGTGTCTGGAACGTGCTGCCGGAGGAGGTAATTGAGGCAGGGACTATCGCAAGGTTTATGAAGCAATTAGACAGGTACATGGATAGGACAGGGTTAGAGGGATATGGACCAAACGCAGGCAGGTGGGACTGTGTAGATGGGACATGTTGGTCGGTGGGAGCAAGTTTGGCCGAAAGGCCTGTTTCCATGCTGTATGACTGTCTCTCTCCCTCTCCCTCTCCGTCTCCCTCTCCCCTCCCTCTCCCTCTCCCTCTCCCTCTCCCTCTCCCTCTCCCTCTCCCTCTCCCTCTCCCTCTACCTCTCCCCTCTCCCTCTCCCTCTCCCTCTCACTCTCCCTCTCGCTCTCTCCCTCTCCCTCTCGCTCTCCCTTTCTCCCTTTCTCACTCTCACTCTCCCTTTCTCACTCTCACTCTCACTCTCTCCCTTTCTCACTCTCTCTAACTAAGAAGTACCCTGCAATTAAACAGCTCATTAACCATAATGGATAATAATATACTGGAGCTATTATCTCAGGATAGTACTGGTGATGTAAAACCTAAGCCAGGATTTATCCACATTGATATGAAATCGTAGAAGTAGACATGTTGGGCGGCGTGGAACGGGGGAGCTGGGCCAAAGTGCCTGTTTTCATGCTGTGTATCGCTCTATGACTGAGCTTGCCCTACCTATGAAATCCCTTGCAGCCCTGTATCAAATCAGGCAGGATGGTTGGAAAATGGGAAGGATTGCCGCACTGGAGGGGGGGGGGGGGGGGGGGGGGTGGGGGGGGGGGGGGGTTCATGCAAAGGAGTCTTGTTTACCCAGAGTAGGTGAATCAAGAAACAGAGATCATGTGTTTAAATTGAGGGGGGAAAGATTTAATAGGAATCTGAGGAGCAACTTTTTCACATAGAGATATCTGGAACAAACTGCCAGAGGAGGTTGTTGAGGCAGGTATGACAACAACTTTTAAGCAGGGCTGCCAACTCTCACGCTTTGAGCATGAGACTCACGCCCTCAAGCAAACTCTCATGCCCTCACGCTGATCAGAACCATGGGTCACAGTTTGAGAATAAAAGGGGGGGGGGGGGGGGGGGGGGGGGGGGGGGGGGGTTAGGACTGAGATGGAGGACAAACTTTCTTCACGCAGAGAGTTGTGAATCTGTGTAATTCTCTGCCACAGAAGGCAGTGCAGGCCAATTCATTGGATGTTTTCAAGAGAGAGTTACATTTAGTTCTTGGGGCGAACAACATCAAGGGATATGGGGAAAAAACAGGGAAGAGGTACTGATTTTTGATGAATAGCCATGATCATATTGAATGGCAGTGCTGGCTCGAAGGGCCCATGGCCTATTCCTGCACCTATTTTCTATGTTTCTATGCTTGAGTCTATGGCAATAAAACTCGATCACTTGATTTTGAAGCATTCATGCATGGTGGAGGTATAATGTAGTCATAGAGTGATACAGTGTGAAAACATGCCCTTCGGCGCAACTTGCCCACACCCGCCAACATGTCCCAGCTATGCTACCTGCTTTTGGTCCATACCTCCAAACCTGTCCTATCCATGTATCAGTCTCACTTTTTCTTGAATGTTGGGATGGTCCCTGCCTCAACTACCTCCTATGGCAGCTTGTTCCCATCACCCTTTGTGTGGATAATAGCAGGAGTAAAATTAAAATCTACTTCTAAAGCCGTGAACGCCGACAACGGGACAGATCTCACGTAGGGGACTAAGCAAGGTACACCGTTTATTTTTATATATAAAGTACTTCTTTGCATTTAGTCAAACGTTCACATTGCGAAAATGTGATTATGTAAATATACGAACCGGCAGTATTTTTCCTGCCGATTTGGGGGTTCAAATTCACTGCACGTTCCAAACGATCTCGTTCCACAAAATCCCACTCGTAAGATGATTTAAATGGCCATTAATTTACGGGAATTAAACACTAAATTCCTTCCATTTGTTCCTATAAATTCATGACAATGAGATTTAAATATCATGTTATATTATGAATTCTTGTGTGAATGGTATTTGGACAGGCTATTTAAAAATGTTAACCTTTTCTTAAGAAATGGATAGATGTTTAGATCTAGTAATTGAATTTTGTAATTAGCTACAATTAGGTAACTAACTAATTATATGGTTTAATTTCAGGTAATCCGAGTAAGATTGTTTCATATTTGTTTCAGAATGCTTCAATCTTTAATAACTGAAAATTTATTTCGGTTCTCTTAATTTTTAAGAAAGTTATGGGGTTTTGACTGTCCTTGATCACAACTTTTGAGTTAGGTCAATGGAAAAGCAATAGGGAACAAGATGCTAATTTCCAAGTATGAAAATGGCCATTTTTTAATACTGAAGATATGAAAGTGAATTAGGTGTCAAATTAAATTCCTTTTTATGCTTTACCTGATGGGATAAATTGCAGACGATTTTTTAAATCTCAAAATTTTGTGACATTGCTACAATATTTAAAAGATATTCAAACAGGATAGAAAAGGTTTAGGTTTGGGTCAAACGCGGGCATGTGGGACTATTGTAGATGGGGTATCTTGGTCGGCATGGGAAAGTTGGGACGAAGTACCTGTTTCCCTGCTGTATGATTCTAATAGATAATCTTGGCATCTCATTCAGCACAGATATTGTGTGCCCAAGGGTCTTTTTCTGTGCTCTACTATTCTATGTTCTATGTTCTTGCTTTCCACTTTGGCACAGTATTCCTCTCCCAAATGTCTTATGTGATAGGAGCAGCATTTGGTCATTCGGCCCATCGTGTCAACCCCGTCATATCATCATGGCTGATTTATCTTTCCCTCTGAATCCCATTCTCTCGCCTTCTCTCCGTAACCTTTGTCACCCTTACTAATCAAGAACCATTTGATCTCTGCCTTAAAAATATCTAATGACTTGGCCACCACAGCTGTGTGTGACAACGAATTCCACAGATTCACCACCCCCTGGCTAAATAAATTCCATCTCATCAACTGTCCAAAGGTACATCAGTATTAATAATAATAATAATAAAAATAATAATAATAATAAAAATAATAATAATAATTAAAAAAAAATTAAAAATTAAAAAAATAATAATAATAATAATAATAATAATAATAATAATAATAATAATAATAATAATAATAATAATAATAACAATATTAATAATATTAATAACAATAATACACTTTATTGTCATTGTAAATACATTAAATGAAATTTCAGGCGCACTGCCGTATCAGATAAATAGTAACGAATAATGAGTAATGAATAACGAAAATGGCAAGAAAACGTTATCAAGTCATAATGTGCAATGTGCAATATATATATATATGTGCAGTATAGTCACGGAAGGTTGGTTCAGAAGGTTCAATGGTTGGGTATTAATGGTGGAGTAGCAAGATGGATTCAACAGTGGCTGAATGGGAGATGCCAGAGAGTAATGGTGGATGGTTGTTTGTCAGGTTGGAGGCCAGTGACGAGTGGGGTGCCACAGGGATCTGTGTTGGGTCCACTGTTGTTTGTCATGTACATCAATGATCTGGATGATGGTGTGGTAAATTGGACTAGTAAGTATGCAGATGATACTAAGATAGGTGGGGTTGCGGGTAATGAAGTAGAGTTTCAAAGTCTACAGAGAGATTTATGCCAGTTGGAAGAGTGGGCTGAAAGATGGCAGATGGAGTTTAATGCTGATAAGTGTGAGGTGCTACATCTTGGCAGGACAAATCAAAATAGGACGTACATGGTAAATGGTAGAGAATTGAAGAATGTAGGTGAACAGAGGGATCTGGGAATAACTGTGCACTGTTCCCTGAAAGTGGAATCTCATGTAGATAGGGTGGTAAAGAAAGCTTTTGGTGTGCTGGCCTTTATAAATCAGAGCATTGAGTGTAGAAGTTGGGATGTAATGTTAAAATTGTACAAGGCATTGGTGAGGCCAATTCTGGAGTATGGTGTACAATTTTGGTCGCCTAATTATAGGAAGGATGTCAACAAAATAGAGAGAGTACAGAGGAGATTTACTAGAATGTTGCCTGGGTTTCAGCAACTAAGTTACAGAGAAAGGTTGAATAAGTTAGGTCTTTATTCTTTGGAGCGCAGAAGGTTAAGGGGGGAATTGATAGAGGTTTTTAAAATGATGAGAGGGATAGACAGAGTAGACGTGGAAAAGCTTTTCCCTTTGAGAGTAGGGAAGATTCAAACAAGGGGACATGACTTGAGAATTAAGGGACAGAAGTTTAGGGGTAACATGAGGGGGAACTGCTTTACTCAGAGGGAATGGAAGGTTATGGTCTGAGCATAGGTATATGGGACTAGGGGAGAATACGTGTTCGGCACGGACTAGAAGGGTCGAGATGGCCTGTTTCCGTGCTGTAATTGTTATATGGTTATATGGTTATAGTGTTGTGGCAGTACAAAATATTGGCTATGGGGGCTGTGTGTTCAGTGCAGAGTTCAGAGTGGTGTTGGCCTTAGGGTAGAAACTGTTTGTTAATATTGCAGTGTGTGATTTGATGGACCTCTAACGCTTTCCTGGAGGCAGAAGGGCAAACGAGCGATAACATGAAAAGATGGCGGCGGCGCGGGCACACCGCGACGCCCTGTGTCTCCCTAGAATGGGAAAAATAGCGACGATCCCCTTACCTGCTTCAAGGCTGCTCACTCGGAGCAGTCTTGTATTCATCTCGTACAGCCGACAGGAACTTCTGGACTTCGGTTCCTGCGGCTGCAACAACTTTTTGGACGATCTCCCTCTTCCGTCTGAGCTCATCAGAGCAACAGAGCACCCGACTGGAGACCGCCAGGTGAGTCGCGGGGTTGGAGACCGCCATCCGACCCGCGGAGCCCAACCGACCCTCGGTCCTCACCGGATCCCCGGCCCTCGCCCGACTCCCGGCCCTCGCCCGACTCCCGGCCCTCGCCCGACTCCCGGCCCTCACCCGACTCCCGGTCCTCACCCGACCCCCGGAGCCCAACCGTCCCGCGGAGCTGGAGAACGCCACCCGACCCGCGGAGCTGGAGACCACCACCCGACCAGGGGAGCTGGAGAACGCCACCCGACCCATGGAGCTGGAGAACACCCCGGAGCTGGAGAACGCCACCCGACCCGGGGAGCTGGAGAACGCCACCCGACCCGTGGAGCTGGAGAACGCCACCCGACCCGTGGAGCAGGAGACCGCCACCCGACCCGCTGGGCTGGAGAATGCCAGGTAAGCCCCGGGGCTGGAGACCATCAGCAGAGCCACGGGGCTGAAGACCGCCTGCGGAGTAACGCAGACGCGGAGCAACGGAGCGGCAGAACACCAGCGCGCACCAAGCCAGCTCGGTCCACCAGAAGCACCAACAGACGGCGACGGGTACGAAAACACCGCCGGGGACGCAGAGGTGGGTTAAAGGCCAGGTTAGAGCTAGCCCCACACAGGGCAGCGATTCCTAGCCTTTTCCTCGCCAACGTGCGCTCACTGGCAAACAAAATGGATGAACTCAGGCTAAGGGTCACCTCCCAAAACCGGATCAAGGACTGCAACATCTTGATCTTCACTGAAACTTGGCTCAACACTGACGTTTCCTGACAGCGCCATCCAGCTATCGGGGCGTCATTTACTCCGAGCGGACAGGACATCAGACTCTGGTAAGACCAGAGGGGGGGGGGTCTGTGCATTTATGTAAACAAAGCATGGTGCACGGACTCCACCATCATCGAGAGTCACTGCTCAGCTAACCTTGAATTCCTCTTGGTTAGATGCAGACCGTTCTATCTGCCCAGAGAGTTCACCTCCACTGTTGTGACTGCAGCCTATATCCCTCCTGATGCTAATGCCAAGCTTGCAATGAAAGAGCTGCATACTGCCATTAGCAAACAACAGACTCACAACCCCGAGGCAGCCTTCATTGTTGCGGGTGACTTCAATCACTCCAACCTGAAGACTGTACTCCCCAAATTCCACCAACATGTATCCTTCCCCACTAGAGTAGACAAGACACTGGACAAAGTCTACACCAACATGGCTGAAGCTTACAAAGCCATCCCCCTCCCCCACCTTGGTCAGTCTGATCACGTCTCATTGTTCCTGCTCCCTAAGTACTCCCCACTCATCAGACGGGTTAAACCAACTGTGAGGACAGTTAAAGTCTGGTCAGAGGAAGCGGACTTCACACTTCAGCAGTGTTTTGGAAACACTGACTGTAAGGCGTTTGCAGCCCAGGCCACCCTTGACTCTCACACGGACATTGACTCCTATACATCCTCTGTTCTGGACTTTATTAACTCCACCATCAATAGTGTCACCTCCCTCAAACAGGTGACCATATTCCCGAATCAGAAGCCATGGATGAACAGCGAGGTCAGGCTACTGCTGAAAGCACGGGACACCGCTTTCAGGTCAGGCGATGCTCGAGCCTACAGTTCATCCAGGGCTACCCTGAAGAGGGGCATCAGGAAGGCCAAGCACTGCCATAAGCTCAGGATTGAGGAGCACTTCAACAACAACTCCGACCCCCGACGCATGTGGCAAGGCATCCAGGCCATCACGGACTACAGACCCTCCAACATCACCCCCACATCCAGCAACACCTCCTTCCTTGAGGAGCTTAATCACTTCTATGGCCGCTTCGACAGGGACAATCTAGAGACAGCCATCAAGGCTGTGCTACCTGCCGTTCACCAACCCCTCACACTCACCCCCTACGATGTGTATGTGGCACTGAGTAGGACTAATGCACGTGAGGCTGCTGGCCCTGACGGCATCCCCGGGCGCGTGCTCAGGGCCTGTGCTGCGCAGCTGACAGACGTCTGGACTGACATCTTCAACCTGTCACTTGCCCAAGCAGTTGTCCCCACTTGCCTTAAAGCCACCTCCATCGTGCCAGTTGCAAAACACTCCACTGCGGCAAGCCTCAACGACTTCCGCCCAGTTGCGCTTACCCCCATCATCACCAAGTGCTTCGAGAGGCTGGTCCTGGCACACCTCAAAAGCTGCCTACCCCCCACACTGGATCCCTATCAGTTTGCCTACCGCAAGAACAGGAGTACGGAGGATGCCATCTCAACGGCACTTCACTCCGCCCTCTCCCACCTCGACAACAGAGACACTTACGTAAGAATGCTGTTCATCGATTACAGCTCAGCATTCAACACCATTATTCCATCAAAACTGATCACCAAACTCGGTAACCTGGGCATCGACCCCTCCCTCTGCAACTGGATACTGGACTTTCTAACCAACAGACCCCAGTCTGTGAGGTTAGACAAGCACACCTCTTCAACCCTCACCCTGAACACCGGCGTTCCACAGGGCTGTGTGCTGAGCCCCCTCCTCTACTCCCTCTTCACCTATGACTGCACACCTGTACATGGTACTAACACCATCATCAAGTATGCAGATGATACAACGGTGATTGGCCTCATCAGCAACAACGATGAGCTGGCCTACAGGGAGGAGGTCCAGCACTTAGCAGCATGGTGCGCTGACAACAACCTGGCCCTTAACTCCAAGAAGACCAAGGAGCTCATTGTAGACTTCAGGAAGTCCAGAGGCGGCACGCACACCCCCATCCACATTAACGGGACGGAGGTGGAACGTGTTTCTAGCTTCAGGTTCCTGGGAGTCAACATCTCCGATGACCTCTCTTGGACCCACAATACCTCTACTCTGATCAAGAAGGCTCATCAGCGTCTCTTCTTCCTGAGGAGACTGAAGAAGGTCCATCTGTCTCCTCAGATCCTGGTGAACTTCTACCGCTGCACCATCGAGAGCATCCTTACCAACTGCATCACAGTATGGTATGGCAACTGCTCTGTCTCCGACCGGAAAGCATTGCAGAGGGTGGTGAAAATTGCGCAACGCATCACCGGTTCCACGCTCCCCTCCATTGAGTCTGTCCAAAGCAAGCGTTGTCTGCGGAGGGCGCTCAGCATCGCCAAGGACTGCTCTCACCCCAACCATGGACTGTTTACCCTCCTACCATCCGGGAGGCGCTACAGGTCTCTCCGTTGCTGAACCAGCAGGTCGAGGAACAGCTTCTTTCCGGCGGCTGTCACTCTACTCAACAATGTACCTCGGTGACTGCCAATCACCACCACACCCCCCCCCCCCCCCCCCCCCCCCCGGACACTTATTATTTTTTATTCAAATCGTTTGCTATGTCGCTCTTCAAGGGAGATGCTAAATGCATTTCGTTGTCTCTGTACTGTACACTGACAATGACAATTAAAATTGAATCTGAATCTGAAACAAGTGATGTGTGGGATGAGATGAGTTCTTCAGTATGGGTGATGCCTTCCGCAGGCAACGAGAGCTATAGATCTCCTCCAGGGCAGGCAGGTGTGTGTCAGCCACAGAACTGTTGCCGTCCCATACCAGGATGCCATGTGTCAGGACACTCTCTATGGACTGGCAGCTGGCACTGGCAGCTGTTGTGGCAAGTTGACTTTCCCGAGTGATCTTCAGAGGTAATGCCATTGTTGTGCCTTCTTTACATGTTAGTTGGCCACCTGAGATCTGCTGAGATGTGGGTGCACAGAAACCTGAAACAGGAGACACACCTATGATCTACCTCATTGGTGACCCTCGGACTACCTTTGAACAGACTTTGTTGGCTTGACCTTGCACTAAACATCATTCCCTTATCATGTATCTGTACAGTGTGAATGGCCCGATTGTAATCATGTATTGTCTTTCCGCTGACTGGTTAGCACGCAACAAAAGCTTTTCACTGTACCTCGGTACACAGGACATAGAAACATAGAAACATAGAAAATAGGTGCAGGTGTAGGCCATTCGTCTCTTCGAGCCTGCACCGCCATTCAATATGATCATGGCTGATCGTCTAAACTAAACTAACGATAAACTAAACTAAACTAAAGATAGACACAAAAAGCAGGAGTAACTCAGTGGGACAGGCAGCATCTCTGGAGAGAAGGAATGGGTGACGTTTTGGGTTGAGACCCTTCTTCAGACTAAACTAAACTAAACATCCTTTTATTCTGATTCTTGAAGAAACTGACTTTGGCTTGAATGTGTTTTGAGTCGTTTCAGAAACATTTGGCTATGACTTTGTGAAGATGGAACGCAGACCTTCCTAATGCAATCTTTTAAATGGATCCAACAAACTCAGCACCTGCTCCAGTGAAGCGTTCATGCACAACTTTAGCTTCCTCACGAGATAACATTTATTAAGCTCCTTCTGCTGAGCTCCTGTATTTGTTCATAAAAACCCATTCAATATTTGAATGTCACATTCACTCTCACACCATCCACTTCTTCTGTTATCTTGCTGGCTTTCCCAGTTCCACAATCCATGATGAAGTTAAAATTACTAGTCCACCACGCAGACTTTACGAGGGCTTGAGGGCCTGAGCTGTGGGGAGAGGTCGAGCAGACTAGAACTTTATGAATGAATAAGTTTATTGGCCAAGTATTCACATACAAGGAATTTGCATTGGTGCTCCACCAACAAGTGACAACATGACATACAGTAAGTTAGGAATGACACATATAACATTATCAAGTAAACATGTGAATTATGACAGTCTGGAGTCGCCTTCCTGAGGGAAGTGATTCAAAGAGTTTGTGGCCAAGGTCATAGATGATCGTAACTGCTCGCCTCCTGGCCCTAGACTTTGGGCTTTAGAGATACAGTGCGGAAACAGGCCCTTCGGCCCACTGAGTCCGCGCTGACCAGCGTTCCACGCACATTAAAACTATCCCACACACTAGGGACAATTTTACCGAAGCCAATTAACCTACAAACCTGTACGAAGTGGAGTGTGGGAGGAAACCGGAGCACCTGTCGGAAAACCCACACGGGTCATGGGGAGAACGTGCAAACTCCGTACAGACAGCACCCGCTATGAGGATTGAACCCGGGTCTCTGGCGCTGTGAGGCAGCAACTCTACCGCTGCGCCTCCGTGCCACCTCTTTGTCATTTCATTCATCAGAGCGCAGGGGTGATCTAATAGAGGTTTACAAAATCACGGGAGTTATAGATGGGGTAGATGCACAAAATCTCTTGCTCAGAGTAGGGGGATCGAGAACCAGAGGACATAGGTTCAAGGTGAGGGGTGGAAAGATTTAATAGCAACCTAAGGGGCATCTTCATTACACAGAAGGTGGTGGGTGTATGAAATGAGCTGCCAAAGGACGTAGTTGAGGCAGGTACTACCACAATGTTTAAGAAACACTTAGACAGCTATATGGGTAGGACAAGTTTAGAGGGATATAGGACAAATGCAGGCAGGTGGGTCCAGTGTAGATGGGGCATGTTGGTCGGCGTGGGGAAATTGGGCCATAGGATTTGTTTTCACACGATATGACTATGACTCTTGAGCGTTCCCTGCCTCTGATATCTCTTGCACTGCTCTACGCAAGCGGGGCAGGATAGTGGGAAAATAGGAGGGGAATAAGGGCACGGGAAAGAGATGGGGGGAAAATGGAGAGTGGGTTGTTCCACAATTGGACATTTCAATGTTGTTGCAATTGGGTTGTAAGCTGCCCAAACTAAATATGAGGTGCTCTTTCCACCTGTTTTTGTGTGGCCTCACACTGACAGCGGAGGAGGCCCAGGACCAAAGGATCAGTGTGGTAATGGGAAGTGGAGTTAAAATAACTGCAGCCAGGAGATCTAGGCAAACCAATAAGTTCAATCAAACAGTTATAGAAACATAGATAATAGGTGCAGGAGTAGGCTATTCGGCCCTTCGAGCCTGCACCGCCATTCAATATGATCATGGCTGATCATCCAACTCAGTATCGTGTACCTGCATTCTCTCCATACCCCTTGATTCCTTTAGCCACAAGGGCCACATCTAACTCCCTCTTAAATATAGCCAATGAACTGGCCTCAACTACCTTCTGTGGCAGAGAATTCCAGAGATTCTCCACTCTCTGTGTGAAAAATGATTTTCTCATCTCAGTCCTAAAAGATTTCTCCCTTATCCTTAAACTGTGACCCCTTGTTCTGGACTTCCCCAACATCGGGAAAAATCTTCCTGCATCTAGCCTGTCCAACCCATTAAGAATTTTGTAAGTTTCTATAAGATTTCTCAATCTTCTAAATTCTAGCGAGTACAAGCCAAATTTATCCAGCCTTTCTTCATATGAAAGTCCTGACATCTAAGGAATCAGTCTGGTGAACCTTCTCTGTACTCCCTCTATGGCAAGAATGTCTTTCCTCAGATTAGGAGACCAGAACTGTACGCAATACTCCAGGTGTGGTCTCACCAAGACCCTGTACAACTGCAGTAGAACCTCCCTGCTCCTGTACTCAAATCCTTTTGCTATGAAAGCTAACATACCATTTGATTTCTTCACTGCCTGCTGTACCTGCATGCCTACTTTCAATGACTGGTGTACCATGACACCCAGGTCCCGCTGCAGCTCCCCTTTTCCTAATCGGCCACCATTTAGATAATTAGTCTCCTTTCCTGTTTTTGCCACCAAAATGGATAACCTCACATTTATCCACATTATACTGCATCTGCCAAACATTCGCCCACTCACCCAGCCTATCCAAGTCACGTTGCAGTTTCCTAGCATCCTCCTCACAGCTAACACTGCCCCCCAGCTTAGTGTCATCCGCAAACTTGGAGATATTGCCTTCAATTCCCTCATCCAGATCATTAATATATATTGTAAATAGCTGGGGTCCCAGCACTGAGCCTTGCGCTACCCCACTAGTCACTGCCTGTCATTGTGAAAAGGACCCGTTTACTCCTACTCTTTGCTTCCTGTTTGTCAGCCAGTTCTCTATCCACATCAATACTGAACCCCCAATGCCGTGTACTTTAAGTTTGTAAAACCGAGGCACATGAATGGCGGTGCAGGCTCGAAGGGCCGAATTCCCTACTCCTGCACCTATTTTCTATGTTTCTATGTTTCCCCCTTCTCTTCATCTCTCCGTGAACCGTGGAACATTTTACATTACAAGTGCAATCAGACTGCAAATATAATATTAGACATTAGCACCCTTAAGTATGTAAGAAATGTCACAACATGTACAAATTGCTCACCTATCAACTAGTTGTGGAAAAAAAAAATTGAAAGAGTTCGAATAATTAATGATGGGTGATTTGTTTATGCCTGAAATAATGCTGAGTTATGCTAAGTTGTTGATACTAAAAGTCAACGTTTCAGATAGAATTACAAAACCGAGGCACACGAGCAGTTTTAGAAGGGCCATCATTTCTTGATGGTTCATTAAAAAGGGACTGCCATGAAAATGTCTTACACTTCATAGATTTTGTTTGCTCAATTGATTTTCAATGTAATTCATTTGAACAAAATGCACTTCTCGAGCTTAAATGCACAGCAAAGCTTTACTTTAAATAATAATCTGTAGTGTTTTGTCAACTTGTGCTATTATGTTCTGTTTGCATTAGTGATGTGCTTCCAACGCATTAAAGAATATATACGCAATGGGATAATATTAATTAAATTTGGGTGAGTGTATTCCTACTGTATTATGCTTCCTATAAGTACTGAACTATACACCAACATAAGACTTCAGAGATACAGCACGAAAAAAGGCCCTTTGGCCCACCGAGTCCGCGCCGATTAGCGATCCCTGCACATTAACACTATCCTACACACACTAGGAGTCATTTACAACTCCACCAGAGCAAATTAACATACAAACTTGCACTGCTTCTCTGTGTTGTAGTGGAGAAGTTTGTGTGGACCTGAGATCCTGAGAGCGATGCCGTCTGTAGCTATGCTCCTGGTAGGGCCACCCATGGCGGTAAGGTCGAGGGGGAGGTCTCTGCCAAAGAGCAATCTTAACCAAGACCTCAACGGTGGAACAGGCGGAGGACGATGGCTGACCTTAGTGGAGCGTCACAACGGCTAGGAAGGCGGATGAAGGCTGCAGCAGAAAAGGGTCTCCGGTCGTCTTGGACTCCATGCCATTGGATTCTTACCCAGATCTGTCAAGGACCGTGTGGTGGCTGTCTGTGCACCAGTCTCCCCACGTTAAAAACACACAGGCATCCTCCATGAGAGGACCGTCATACCCGTTTCGAATGACCGCCGATGATGATGAAACCTGCACATCTTTGGAGAGTGGGTGGAAACTGGAGCGCCCAGAGAAAACTCACACTGTCACAGGGAGAACGTGCAAACTCCATGCAGACAGCACCCATTGTCAGAATCAAGCCTGGATCTCCAACACTGTAAGGCAGTAACTCTACTGCAGCGCCACCGTGCCGCCTCGATAGGAGTGAATAGATATGGGGAAGAGATTGAGTAAATGCGATTAGCCCATTGAGTTGGTGTGGAGTGTGGGAGGAAAGCAGTGCACTCGGAGAAAACCCAACCTGTCCAGGGGGAGAATGTGCAAACTCCGAACAGACAGCACCTTGTAGTCAGGATCAAACGCCTGTGTCTGGCTCTAATAATAATAATACATTTTATTTATGGGCACCTTTCAAGAGTCTCAAGGACACCTTACAAAAATTTAGCAGGTAGAGGAAAAACATGTAAGGGGAATGAAATAAATAGTAGAGACATGACTAGTACACAAAGTAAAGACAGAATTCAATTCAAAACACAATATGAGGCAATTTTACTTCGGAGTCACGTGAGTGACTACGTGAAGAACCCACCCAGCGCGCAGGCGCGGCATTACGTCAGCAGTGCAACAGCGGCAGCAGCTGGAGCCAGGCTCTCCAGCGGCAGGACAAAGACAAGACCTCAGGTAAGTGAGTCTTTTGTATTACAGAGAGTCGCTAGCATGGCTACCCGCAAGCGACCAACGAAAAGGACTGCCTGCCCAACTCCCCCCGAGGAAGGGTCAACATCTGGGCGGCAGCCACCAGCGGCGGAGGAGTTGTTTGAACGCTCCCGCACACCCGACGCCGAGCCGCTCCCTGGGCCGCCGACTTCGACACCCCGCACAGGGAGAAAATCTACCTGGAAAACGGACCGGCCGGTGGCCTCCGACTCGTCGGAGGAACGGGAATACCCTCCACCGGCGAAACGGGGAGACAGCCGCTTAAGCTGCATGAGGCAGCTGCTCGAGCAGATGCTTGAGCAAGAGGTGCAGGCAAGGCATCTTCAAGGAGGACGGGCTGTGGCCTCCTCCAAACCATCACCACACCCTTCTGTTCCATCCTTGTTTGAGGTCAGTAAGGGAGGCCAGGACTGGGCTGGCCTATCGCAAGGGCAGGCGGACGACTGCGCAAGCATGCCAGGCGAGCTGGAGGAAGAAGAGCTGCTGGGTGTAGTTAGCAGGTATGCGGCGCCCCCGAGGACCAGAAGGATGCTAGAGCCAAAAATGGCAGCTAGTATAAACAGGCTCTCCAATAAACCGTTACAGGAGAAAGTCCTTCAAGAGGCCCTCGACACATACACGGCGCCTGAAAACTGCGAAGTGCTTCGAGTGAAGACCGTAAACGGCCAGATATGGAGCCAGCTGGGGCAGCATATCAGGACACAAGAGCTGAAGATGCAGCGTATCCTGAAGCTCCACACCGCAGCCATCACCGCCTTTGCTCGGTCCACGGAGAATGTGGAGCTCACTACACCTCAGCAGGACGTGCTAGCCCTGATGTGCAACACGCAGTCTGAATTAAACAACTTGAGGCGTGAAAACATCAGGCCTGCCCTCAACCCCAAATACGCGGGGCTTTGCAAAGCTCCAGCGCCAGAGAAGGAGGCGCTGCTATTTGGGGCCGACTTGGGGAAAAGGCTCAAGGAGCTGGAAGAGGCTGCCAAACCTGTAGGCCTCATGAGGGCAGGACCAGGACCGAGCAGGGTGAAGACACCCAGTTGGCAGCATGCCTCGGCATCCACCAGCAGATACCGAACTGGTGAAAGCCTGGTGACCGCTTCCCACTACCCCCAGAGCTCTTTTAGAGCGGGGCCCAGAGCGGAGCCGTGGGAAGACACGCCGCCCCACCACAGCACCAACAAGGACACCCTCGGGCCAAACCCATCATCGCAGACGCTCCCAGAAATGAACATGGAGGTAGGTGGGTCTGGTTCCTGTCAACATACACAGACAAAGGGTGTTGTACTAACAGGAGGGCGTTTAAGGTTCTTCAAACATGTTTGGTGCTCTATCACTAACAACAAGTTTATACTCAACAGTATCAGTGGATACAAAATTGAATTTAAACCAGGCATAGAACCGCCGGTTCAGCACATACCCCAAAGGGTATTCCTTCCCACAGAATTAGAGAAGGTAGAAGGACAAGCTGAATTAGAAAGGCTCGTGTCCAAGGGCATCATTGAGAGGGCCAGACACGAGCCATTGGAATTTGTATCGAATATATTTATCAGAACCAAAAAAGATGGTGGATGTCGCATTATCATTGATTTGACATCACTAAATCAATCTGTTGAGTATCAACATTTCAAAATGGAGACATTTGTTACTGCCAGACAACTGATCTCCAAGGGATACTTCATGGCAAGCATAGACATTAAGGATGCTTACTATTTAGTACCCATTCATAAGGATCATTTCAGATATCTGAAATTTATCTGGATGGGGCAACTATGGCAGTATAGAGCATTACCCAATGGTTAACGACAGCTCCCAGATTATTTACTAAAATTCTTAAAGTAGCCATGAAAAAATTAAGAGAACAAAAACACTTAGTCATGGCTTATTTGGATGATGTTCTCATAATGGGGAGAACCAGGGAACTAGCTGTCGCAGCAGTCTTAGCTACTAAATAGCTCCTTGAAACATTGGGATTTGTTCTACACCCAGATAAATCAGTATTGAAGCCAACAACTAACATGGACTATCTAGGCTTCACCATCGGCTCTATCCGTATGACTGTCACTCTGCCAAGGGACAAAAAGGCTGCATTAGCACAAGCATGTAACAACTTAATCACAAAAACACAACCAAAGATCCGGCATGTTGCCAGAGTCATTGGTAGTATAGTAGCAGCATTTCCAGCTGCACAATATGGCCCCTTGCATTATCAAAATTTACAGAGAGCAAGGACATATGCACTACGTCAAAGTAGGGGGCATTATGATCGAACCATGGATTTACCCGCTGAGGCCATATCAGAACTTCAGTGGTGGGTAGATAACATTTGGTACAGTTACAGTCCTATCGCCGTCACCAATCCTAACATAGTCATTACGACGGATGCCAGTGCTTTAGGCTGGGGAGCTACTAACTCTATATCCAGCACAGGTGGCAGATGGACTAATTCAGAGACATCGCTACTACAATCACTAGGCATAAATTATTTGGAGATGCTGGCCGCCTTTTATGGGCTAAAAGCATATGCATCCGATATGAGGCACGTGCATGTCAGGTTAATGATTGACAACACGACGGTGGTGACTTACATCCAGCACATGGGTGGCATAAAATCAGTATCATGCGACAAATTGACTACTATAATCTGGCAATGGTGTGTCGAGAGACATATTTGGCTATCAGCTGCCTATTTACCAGGCAAGCTAAACACAGTGGCGGACACCAGGTCACGAAAATTCAATGATAACATCGAATGGATGTTAGACCCAAAAATATTTGCTAGAATTGTTAAGCAATATGGTACGCCAGATATAAATTTGTTTGCGTCTAGATTAAATCACCAGTTACCCATGTATGTGGCTTGGGAACCAGACCCAGAGGCAGCAGCGGTAGATGCCTTCACGCTGGATTGGGGAAATTTCTTCTTCTATGCTTTCCCTCCCTTCTGCCTCATCAGCCGGGTACTCCAGAAAATACAGGCAGACTCGGCTTCAGGTATTCTGGTTGTACCCGACTGGCCTACCCAACCATGGTTCCCAGTTTTCCACGACATGGTGGTAGAGTCACCTATGATTTTTCACAGCCACCCACAATTATTGACGAACCCGGTATCCGGCATAAGCCATCCATGCCATCAAAATTTGAAACTCCTGGGTTGTAGGTTCTGACCAGGCCTTAACAGGGATTGGGGTTATCAGAACGAACAATCGCCACCATGTCGGCGTCCCTGCGAGTCTCTACCAAGAAGCAGTACTTGACCTACATCAAGAAATGGGAGCAGTACTGCTTGGATGCAGGGACATCATACAAGACAGCCTCGATCACGGACGTGTTGGAATTCCTGGCCCACTTACACCATGACCAAAAGATGAGCTACAGTGCCGTCAATGCAGCACGGAGCGCCCTGTCCGCTTACCTCATGCCCACAGGACTTCATAGCATTGGGTCCCACCCACTAGTTATAAAACTCCTCAAAGGGATTTATAATACAAAACCCCCTACACCCAGATACACCCATGTATGGGACATAAGTGTAGTTTTATCACACCTTAGAGGTTGGCCTCCGGTGGGATCCCTTAGTCTAGAGCAATCCACACTCAAGACCCTCATGCTCATGGCGCTCGTCTCTGCACAAAGGGTTCAGTCACTTCATCAACTAAGACTGGACATCATGGTAACCACCCCAGACTGCATCACATTTACCATGCCGGGGTTGGTAAAACAAAGCAGGCCAGGCATGCCCAACTCGCCGTTAATCTTCCGGGCCTATCCTCCAGAACCTAGGCTGTGTGTAGTGACCCATCTATACAACTACGTAGACACAACCCATACGCTTAGAGGGAGTGAAAAAGCCTTATGGGTCAGCCACAAAAAGCCTTTTGGACGGGTTACCAGCCAGACTATATCTAGGTGGTTGAAACAGGTCTTAAAAGCCGCGGGGATTAACACGGAAGTCTTTAAATCCCATTCTATCAGGGCAGCATCCACGTCAGCGGCGGAACGGATGGAGGTTCCCATAGACCACATCCTAAGTACAGCGGGATGGTCAAGGGAATCAACGTTCCGGAAATTCTACCACAAACCGCTGATGGAGAAGGCCTTGTTTGCGGACAAAATTTTAGAATCTGCAAACTTATAATTTAAGCCCAGGGGAGCTATTTTTGTTATTGTTTAATTAAACATTTTTGTTTTTCAAAAAACTAACAAATTCGTTGGTCTTTAGATACCACTTCCTCCCTAGATAAACTTCGGCAGTGAGTGATATAGCTGTTACACGGTTTGAAATCACAGACCTTTGAAGTCTTCACGTAGTCACTCATGTGACTCCGAAGTAAAATAGTGAGATTAAACGAGTACTTACCAGTACGAAGTTTGATCTGTATTTTATGAGGAGTTACGATGAGGGATTACGTGCCCTCCGCTCCCGCCCTCATTGTATAGATCAAGCTCGAGCTGATGTCTCTTTAATCTTTACTATCTTTACTTCAATATTGTGTCTACCTGTGATTCCACACCGCTGCTTGGAAGTATGCCGCGCCTGCGCACTGGGTGGGTTCTTCACGTAATCCCTCATCGTAACTCCTCATAAAATACAGATCAAACTTCGTACTGGTAAGTACTCGTTTAATCTCACTATTAATGCACAGATGAAAAGGGAGCAACACTACCGCTGTGCCACTATGCTGCCGCCTGCACCACTGTGCCACCCAAAGTAGGCGTGAATAGATATGTGGAAGAGATTAAGTAATTTGGAGGAGAAGCCATCTTGGGGAACGGCTGCTAACCAGCAGCCGTCCGTTTAATTCACTTTTTTTGTAGTTGTAGTGAGTCCTGTGTTTTGTTTGTGGGAGAGATAGACTTTTTAATATGGGTTGTAGGGGGTAACAATATTTCTAGGTCCCTACCTGGTCGGTGAGGCAGCTTTTTCTCTGGGCTGCCCCGTTGACCCGTCCTCGTGGCCTACCAGTGGGCGTGGATCGCTGTTTCCTGGCGGGGACCGCCCAGCACCTCGGCTTCGGTGGCGGCACAGCGCTGGAGCGCTATCGCGGAGCGGAGCGGGCGATGCCTTGCCTGGGTCGCCGCGCTGGAGCTCTGGTGAGCTGTGACCACCGAGTTCAACACCTCTGGGCTGCGGGTCTACGGTAACCATTGTTGGGGGATGATTTTTGTGTGTAAGTGATTATTTTAGTTTGTGTCCAAGATGGCTGTCGGAAGGGAGAGTGGACGCTGGCGCGGTTTAGCTGCCGCTGCTCTCTCTTCACATTGTGTTTTTGATTTTTTTTGTCTTTGGATCGAATTCTGTCTTTAATTTGTGTATTGGTGATGTCTTTATTATTTATTTTACTCCGATTATATGTTTTTTACTCTTGTTAAATTCTGTAAGGTGTCCTTGAGACTTTTGAAAGGCGCCCATAAATAAAATTTATTATTATTATTATTAAATGCGATTTGGGCGTTTAGTTTGTGTGGAGTTTTATCCTGTTACGAACTGGTTGGGGGTAAATAGGGAATATCAATTTCCTTGTAGTCTTTTGAGAACTGTCATCTACTGTGCACTAAGAATCCAAAACTAGGATAGATTACTAATATATTTAAACCCCTACACAACCTCCATCGATCACTCTCAAAAAAATGGTTTCTCATAAGAAATGGTCTTAATTCTTGTAAGCGCATTAATCAGAGATTCACTAACAAATGATTTTCCTGGAACATAAATTTTAAAGTGTTGTTAAGTATACTGAATTGCATGTAGTAAATCAATGCTAAAATTTATGTGGCTTTTAAAATTTAATGCAATGCGCCCTCAATAACAGTCAACTGCGCTTTGACAATATAACACATCATGCTTTCATGTTAAATTAAGCTGGCAGCTATTAATGTTGGACAGCGCGATTAAGCTGGGAATTTCTTTAGCCATTTTTGGGGACAATTGACTTCAAGCAATGGGTGTCCGAGTGCATCTAAGATGGCGTCGCGTGCACAACGCGAGGCTCTGCGTCTCCGTAGTTTTCTAAGTTAGTTTTTCTACTGTTAATAATTACCTTAGTTTTCGCCCGGAGCACTGGAGCGAAGACTGTGTACGGCCGTCAGGAGCTACTTGAGCTCGGCCGTCTCTGCATAACGCGCACCAGAAGCGACTTTCAACTGCCGCCGGAGATCACCAGGACACCGTGGTCTAGCGGGTCCGCGCCCCCGACAGGAAGTGTCCAGAGGCGGCGCAGGGACCGCAAACAAAGGCGTGGGAAGCGGGGAGGCCATCGAGCTAGGCTGCAATCAAATCCTCACCAGCCAGCTCTGCCCAGCATTTTCCTCGCGAATGTCCGGTCCTTGGTGAGTAAAATAGACGAACTAAGGCTGCGGATCACCACACACAGAAGGATCGCCGACTGCAACGCCATGGTCTTCACTGAGACATGGCTAAAGGACAACATCCCAGACAACGCCATTGAGCTGGAGGGACGCACTGTCTTCAGGGCCGACGGATCAGTGGAGGACTCCGGTAAGACCAAGGGCGGCGGACTATGCATTTATGTGAATAACACATGGTGCACGGACGTTGTTAAGATTGGTAGTCACTGCTCTGCTGACCTGGAATACCTGATGTTAAAGTGCAGGCCCTTCTATTTGCCCAGGGAATTCACATCAACTGTTATCACTGCAGTCTATGTTCCCCCGGACGCTAATGCCAGGCTAGCAATGGAAGAGCTGCAAGCTGCTATCAGCAAACATCTATCTGCCCACCCAGAGGGGGCATTTATTGTTGCGGGTGATTTCAACCACTCCGACCTTAAAACTGTACTCCCCAGGTTCCATCAGCATGTTTTCTGCCCAACCAGAGGAAACAATGTTCTGGACTTAGTTTACACTAATATCACTGAAGCCTACAAAGCCCTCCCCCTCCCCCACCTTGGACAGTCTGACCACCTCTCCCTGTTCCTGCTCCTCAAATACACACCTTTGATCAGACGTGTGAAACCTACCATGAGGACAGTGAAGGTCTGGCCTGAGGGGGCTGTCTCTGACTTACAGGAGCAGTTTCAGCAGACAGACTGGAGTCTCTTTGCTACTCAGTCCACCTCCAATTCACAAGTGGACATCAACTCGTACACCTCAACAGTTCTGGACTATATAAAATTCTGTACCGATAATGTCACTACCCACAAGGAGATAAAGACTTTCCCTAACCAGAAGCCGTGGATGAGCAGGGAGGTCAGACTCCTACGGAAGGCTCGCGATGCCGCTTTCAGATCTGGCGACGCTGAGGGATACAGCTCATCCAGGGCCAATCTGAAAATGGGAATTAGCAATGCTAAACTAAATCATAAACGGCGGATTGAGGAGCATTTCCAAAACAACTCCGATCCCAGGCGCATGTGGCAAGGAATCAAATCCCTTGCCGATTACCAGAAAGTTAACACTCCCCCCCCCCCCAGACAACGCCTCCCTGCCGGACGAGCTAAACCATTTCTATGCTCGCTTTGACCGAGACAACAAAACTCCAGCCATTAAAGTTGCTCCACCCCCGAATGAACAACCTCTCAGCCTCTCCACCTCTGCTGTACAAGATGCACTGAGCAAGGTGAATGAGCGCAAAGCTGCCGGCCCCGATGGCATCCCTGGCCGGGTGCTTAGGGCATGTGCTGGACAACTATCCCCAATCCTCACCGACATTTTCAATCTCTCACTGGCCCAGGGTGTTGTCCCCACTTGCCTCAAGACATCAACCATCGTGCCAGTGCCCAAACAGTCAGCTACAGGGAGTCTCAACGATTTCCGCCCAGTGGCACTCACCCCTGTCATTGCAAAGTGCTTTGAGCGGCTGATCTTGGCTCACCTCAAAGCCTGCCTCCCCCCCACACTGGACCCCCATCAGTTTGCCTACCGGACCAACAGGTCTACAGAGGACGCCATATCGGCGGCCCTACACTCTGCCCTGACCCACCTGGACTACAACAACTCCTACATCAGGCTGCTGTTCATTGATTTCAGCTCTGCCTTTAACACCGTCATCCCAGCCAGCTTGATCACCAAACTCAGTGGACTTGGCATCTCCACCTCCCTCTGCAACTGGACATTGGACTTCCTCACTAACAGACCACACACACACACACACAGTCTGTTAGGGTCAATAACCTCACCTCCTCCACTATAACACTGAACACCGGAGTGCCACAGGGCTGTGTGCTCAGCCCTCTCCTCTACTCCCTCTTCACCCACGACTGCATCCCAAAGTACGGATCCAACGCCATTATTAAGTTTGCTGACGATACCACGGTAGTAGGACTGATCAGCGACAACGATGAGTCAGCCTACAGGGATGAGATCCAGCACCTGACCACCTGGTGTGCTGACAATAACCTCATCCTCAACTCCAAAAAGATGAAGGAGATTATTGTCGACTTCAGGCAGACCAGAGGAGGCAGTCATGCCGCCATCCATATCAATGGGACTGAGGTGGAGCGCGACTCCAGCTATAAATTCCTCGGAGTGCATATCTCGGAGGACTTGTCCTGGTCCCTCAACACCTCCAAGCTGATCAAAAAGGCACAGCAGCGCCTTTACTTCCTTAGGAGGCTCAAGAAAGCCCACCTGTCCCCCCAGATCCTGACCAACTTTTACCGCTGTACCATAGAGAGTATCCTGACCACCTGCTTCACGGTATGGTACAGCAGCTGCACTGCTGCGGACAGGAAAGCACTACAACGGGTGGTGAAAACCGCGCTGCACATCATCGGTGCCCCGCTCCCTGCCATGGATGCCCTCCACCGAAAACGGTGTCTGAGACGGGCTGGGAAGATCATCAAAGACCCCTCACACCCCAACCATGGACTGTTTGCCCTCCTCCCATCAGGGAGGCGGTACAGGAGCCTCAGGTCACGTACCAGCAGGATGAGTAAAAGCTTCTATAACAACACAATCACACTGCTGAACTCGGAGTCCTGACGATAGATTTCTCTGGTCCCTCCGTCCCCCTTTGTTTAATCATTCTGTATTTCCTGATTATTCTGTATCTTCTCTCTTTCTATTTTTTTCTTGTTTTTTTTTTTCTCTTTATGTACAACTACTACGGACTGACGCAAAACTGCATTTCGTTGTACTGATACTTGTATTTGTGCGATGACATTAAAGTTGAATTGAATTGAATTGAATTGAATTGAATGGGGGGTATCACGGGGGAGGGGGGGCAGGAGCCAGGAGGGGGGCCAGAAGGGAAGGGGCTTGAGCTGCGGGGCGTTGCGATGGCAGTGTGTTTGGGACACACAGCGGGCGCTACATGCTCTCATCTGCCGGGATCAGACTCTCCACTTTCCATTTGGCGACATCACAGACTCCGCGCTGGACCGGGCCGCTTTCGGTCCCTCAGAAAATAGTGTCCAGTTGGAGACCTCCACCGGCCACCCGCAGCGCCCCTCAGCTCCAGTAAAGGCGCAATGGTGTAGCAAGGGGTGGACCGTCCCGGGGAGTGACAGGAGAAGAGACCAATCCACGTGGCGCTGAATGGCAGGAGAGGATATCGATCTGCGCACACGCGCGGTTTTTACAATTTTTAAACCTCGCTAACTTTTACAATAATCCATCGATCAGAACAAAAGTTGCTGCACTCACTGCACAGGAGAACGGCGAGTGAGCTGACAAAAAATCTAGGTGCTATTCAGTACCGTTTTTGCGCAAATAGAAAAACCGCGCGAACCGGAAGAGCACATGATCAGAGTTTTACTTATGTTTAGCTGAATGAAAGATATGCAACAAAGTAACAATGATAAAGGAAACAGGACATTGTGGCCAGGTGAAAAGGCATTACAGACAATGAGACTCAACAAGACGACTTTGAAGCTAGTACCACGTGGGTGAGGAGGGATGGAGAGAGGGACGATTCAAGGACTAAGAAGTTGGGGAAGCCAATATTCACACCACTGGGTTGCTGCCTGGATTAGAGCTTTTTACCTACAGTTCATCTTGCCATCATGTTTGAAACGTATGATGGGCTGAAGGGCCTGTTTTGTTGCTGTACATTTCAATGTGCGTCTGGAGAAACTTGGAATGTTTTCTTTGGTGTCAGAGGTGGCGGAGAGACCTGATAGAAGTATATAAAATGACCTCATGCACCAAGACCATAAGAAATTGTGGGGAATTGTGGATGCAGCCCAGACCATCACACAAATCATTTACTCCTCATGCTGCCTCGGCAAGGACAGCAGCATAATCAAGGGCGATTAATCACTCCCTTTTCTCCCCTCTCCAATCAGGTAAAATGTATAGAAGTGTGAAAACGCACACCTCCAGAATCAGAGACAGTTTCTTCCCAGCTGGTATCAGGCAACATAATCATCCTACCACACCAGAGAACAGTCCTGAACTACTGAAGTCTGTGGAATTCTCTGCCTCAGAGGGCGATGGAGGTGGGTTTTCTGGATGCTTTCAAGAGAGAGCTAGATAGAGCTCTTAAATATAGCGGAGTCAGGGGATATGGGGAGAAGGCAGGAACGGGGTAATGATTGGAGATGATCAGCCATGATCACATTGAATGGCGGTGCTGGCTTGAAGGGCCGTGGCCTACTCCTGCACCTATTGTCTATTGTCTATTGTCTACTATCTACCTAAATGGACACCCTTAGACTATCTTCAAACATACTTTATTTATCTTGCACTAAACGTTATTCATCTCTATCCTGTACATTATGAATTGGTCAGTTTGTAATAATATATTGTCTTTCCGCTGACTGGTTAGCACGCAACAAAAAACCTTCTCACTGTACGTTGGTGCACTGGACACTAATACACCGGTTTAGTTTCGTTTAATTTATCGTCATGTGAACCAAGGTTCAGTGAAAAGCCTTTGTTGCGTGCTAACCAGTCAGCGGAAAGACAATACATGATCACAATCGAGTAAATAACAGTGTACAGATACACAATGAAGGGGACAATGTTTAGTGCAAGGTAAAGCCAGCAAACTAATTACTAAATCTTCATATTCCTGTCAGAGTTTGAACAATTTTATCTATCCCAGGGTTCTATTTCTGGACGGAAAGGACAGCGCAACTTCACATTCATGCGAAAGAGGGATTAAAATATATCTGTAAATTATGGCTTACTTTCAAGTGATTCGAATTCCATTTCTCATTCAACGGAATATGCAATTTATTCTGCATCCAAAGTAAAAGACCTTCATCTCTTCTTCCTGATTTTCCATTCATGTGTTATCAGGTCTCTCCCTGGCACAAATCGAATGGCTTGCACTTTACTGTATCAAAGAGAAAATTGATTTTTAGCTCTTTAGTCATGCAGGGTTAAGTAAAGGATGTAATGGAACGAGAGGGATGTTGTTACAGTGCATGCTAGTCATTGTGTTCTTAGAATACTGAAGAGAGTGGTGACAAGACTGAAGTTCAGAGTTTGCTTTCAGTCATTGGTTGTGTCTGTACGCGGGGTCATAGAGTCACACGACAGAGAAACTGGAGAGAAATCTTCAGGAGAGGATGTTTCCACTAGTGGGAGAGTTGAGTACCAGACGTCATAGCCTCAGAATTAAAGGAGGCTCTTTCAGGAAGGAGATGAGGAGACATTTCTTTGGTCAGAGGGTGATGAATCTATGCCACAGAAGGCTGTGGAGGCTAATGCACCTGTCCCACTTAGGAAACCTGAACAGAAACCTCTGGAGACTTTGTGCCCCACCCAATGTTTCCGTGCGGTTCCCGGAGGTTGCAGGTGGTTGCTGGAGGTTGCAGGTGTTTGCCGGAGGTTGCAGTTTACCCCATATCATAGAAACATAGAAACATAGAAATTAGGTGCAGGAGTAGGCCATTCGGCCCTTCGAGCCTGCACCGCCATTCAATATGATCATGGCTGATCATCAACTCAGTATCATGTACCTGCCTTCTCTCCATACCCCCTGATCCCCTTGGCCACAAGGGCCACATCTAACTCCCTCTTAAATATAGCCAATGAACTGGCCTCAACTACCCTCTGTGGCAGAGAGTTCCAGAGATTCACCACTCTCTGTGTGAAAAAAGTTCTCCTCATCTCGGTTTTAAAGGATTTCCCCCTTATCCTTAAGCTGTGACCCCTTGTCCTGGACTTCCCCAACATCGGGAACAATCTTCCTGCATCTAGCCTGTCCAACCCCTTAAGAATTTTGTAAGTTTCTATAAGATCCCCTCTCAATCTCCTAAATTCTAGAGTATAAACCAAGTCTATCCAGTCTTTCTTCATAAGACAGTCCTGACATCCCAGGAATCAGTCTGGTGAACCTTCTCTGCACTCCCTCTATGGCAATAATGTCCTTCCTCAGATTTGGAGACCAAAACTGCACGCAATACTCCAGGTGTGGTCTCACCAAGACCCTGTACAACTGCAGTAGAACCTCCCTGCTCCTATACTCAAATCCTCTTGCTATGAAAGCCAACATACCATTCGCTTTCCTTACTGCCTGCTGCACCTGCATCCCTACCTTCAATGACTGGTGTACCATGACACCCAGGTCTCGCTGCATCTCCCCCTTTCCCAATCGGCCACCATTTAGATAATAGTCTGCTTTCCCGTTTTTGCCACCAAAATGGATAACCTCACACTTATCCACATTATACTGCATCTGCCAAACATTTGCCCACTCACCCAGCCTATCCAAGTCACCTTGCAGTCTCCTAGCATCCTCCTCACACCTAACACTGCCCCCCAGCTTAGTGTCATCCGCAAACTTGGAGATATTGCCTTCAATTCCCTCATCCAGATCATTAATATATATTGTAAATAGCTGGGGTCCCAGTACTGAGCCCTGCGGTACCCCACTAGTCACTGCCTGCCATTGTGAAAAGGACCCGTTTACTCCTACTCTATCCCTTTAATCTGTCCTATCAATAGAACTTTATCTATCCCAGGAGGGACATTGGTCTGCCAAGTCATAAAACACAACAAGATACATGAAACATGAAATTAAAGGGACAAGTGGAAAGTCCAGGATTGGGGATATGCAAAGATTGGGGAGTGGGGGGAGGAAGGGGGTGGGGGAGTCAGTCTACTCCACACAAGAAGGGGGAGATGCTGTGCAGTTTGATAGCCACAGGGAAGAAGGATCTCCCGTGGCGTTCTGTCCTACATCTTGGTGGAACCAGTCTGTGCTGAAGGTGACATTAGACAATAGACAATAGGTTCAGGAATGTGCCATTTGGCCCTTCGAGCCTGCACCGCCATTCAATGTGATCATGGCTGATCATCCCCAATCAGTACCCCGTTCCTGCCTTCTCCCAAATATCCCCTGACTCCGAATAGACAATAGCGTGAGGTGTTCCTCAGGTTGACCAGTGTGTCATGGAGGGCGTGAGCTGGTATTGTCCGCAGTTTGAGGAGCTTCCTCCCCTCCAAGGCCACCTCCCGTACCTGTCCTGTCCCATACAGAATCAAAACGGGCTGTTTGGCCCGACGTGCCAACCAACTTGCCCTATCCACATCTGCCTCCTGGCTTTCTCGCAGCTTCATGGGAGATGTCTGCTGCTCGTCAGGCAGCATCTATAGAGGACAAAGATCGAGTGTGTTTCAGTCCGGGATCCTTCTTCAGACTTCAGAGAACATTTCAGGCAGCATTCAGTCCACTGTAGGGTTGCTGCCTTACAGCGAAGGCAGCGCCGGAGACCCGGGATCGATCATGACTGTATGGAGTTTGTACGTTCTCCCCGTGACCTGCATGGGTTTTCTCCAAGATCTTTTACCCAGATGAGGGGGATGGAAAACTAGACGGCACAGGTTTAAGTTAAGGGAGAGGAATTTAATTAAAAATTGAGGAGCAAATTGAGGGTGGTAGGTGTATGGAATGAGGTGCTGGAGGAGATATTTGAGGCAGGTACTATCACAACATTTGGACAAGTACATTTGGACAAGCACAGGGATGGATGGGAAGAGTTTAGAGGGATATGGACCTAACACAGGCAGGTGTGAATAGTGTTAGCATGGGAGAGTTGGGCCAAAGGGCCAGTTTGCACGCTGTAGGGCTCTACGACTAAGGCGCAGCTGTAAGGTAAGAGGGGTAAAGTTTAAGGGAGATGTGCAGGGCAAGTTTTATAAAACAGAGAGTGGTGGATGCAAGGAACATGTTGCTAAGGAAGGTGGTGGGGGGGTGACACGGTGATGTTTAAGAGGCATTTAGATATGCAGTGAATGGAAGGATATGGATTATGTGCAGGCAGGTAAGAGTTGGTCTTGACACCCTGATAGGGATAGACATTATGGTGCTGAACTTCCTATCCTGCGCTGAACCTTTCTATGTTCTACGATATTGCCCGATTGATTCTATCATTTTACTCTAGCCAAAGAAGCCCAAGCATCTGCGGCTCACCTGCAGTCCGCCTGTCTTTTATTTTATTTTTGTTTTCTTTCGTCCAGTTGTTTTGTTTATTTCGTCTATTTTAGTTGTGTACGTATGGGCGGGGTGGGAGAAACAGATTTTAGTCTCCTCCTTCGGGGGGGATGTGACCTTTTCTTGTCGTATCCCCCGTCTCCGTCTGTGCTGAGGCCTATCGCGGAGCTGGCGGCCTCCAACTGGGACCGACCTCGAGGCTCTGAGATAAATCGGAGCCAGGACTTACCAACTGTAGGGTATTGTGCCTACCCTTTCTCAATTGTGCCTCTCAGATATCTCAGTACATGTTTTACAGTAGCCCATTGCTCTTCCGTCGGCTCACTAAAGTACTGTGACAGTTTACTTATTACAAAACTGAGATCGGGTCTCGTGCAAGTAGTCAGATAAATTAGGCTACCTACTACCTCTCTGTATTTTCTGACATCAGTCATCATTTCTGCATCATCAGTGTAGTTTAATTTTTATTCACAAGGTGTTGCCCTCGGTTTACAATCTTGCACATCAGCTGGCCGACTCCGAGGCTGTGGTGGCGTTGCGGAGGTTGCAGGTGGTTGCCGGAGGTTGCAGGTAGTGGAAGCAGGTAGGGAGACTGACAAAAACCTCCGGGAACAGCACGGAAACCTTGGGTGGGGTGCAAAGTCTCCAGAGTTTTCTGTTCAGGTTGTCTAAGTGGGACAGGGGCTGAGGGCAGTAACTCTACTGCTGCATCACCACGCTGCCCACTCTGGTCTATTGTTGGCTGCGGGAGAGGTGATAACAAAGTAATACAAACTGTGAAACTAGTAAGATGACTAGAGTGGGGGAGGGATGGAGAGAGAGGGTTACTTGAAGTTAGAGAAATCAATATTCATACCACTGGGGTGTAAGCTGCACAAGCGAAATATGAGGTGCTGTTCCTCCAATTTGCGTTGAGCTTCACTCTGACAGTGGAGGAGGCCCAGGACAGAAAGGCCAGCGTGGGAATGGGGAGGGGAGTTAAAGTGTTCAGCAACCAGGAGATCAGTAGAAGGGCCTATAACACTTCGACTCTATATGAGGAAAAGTGCTACTGAACACAGGATAGGTTTGTCCGGCTAATTCCCCTAGTGTCAAGCTTACTAGCCACTAAGATGTACGTGATCGAAAATTGAATTAGCTAGTTATAACTGTCCAAAAATTCCTTGCATTTCATGAAAAGATACAGTATTCTGCTTGGATTAGGAAAAGTTGCTGCAGTTGTTTTCTTCAGTCTGCTTTCTCTGCCCTGCGGCAAGAATGTTTTTTCGGAGTAAATTCACACTGTGAAATGTGCAATCAGCTACTGGTGTCGAGGCCTGCTAACCCTGTATCATTGCCGATCACATAATCATCAGTGGAGACTGTGTTAACAATGATAATGTACAGACCTGGTAGCGTCCTCTTGCTTCCATGTTTACATTTTGGACCATTGCTGACTACTGCTGATTGTGACCTCAACCTCCATTCCCCACTGATTGCGATGATCAATATAAGTAAATAAGTGAGTAAGTTTCCTTTATTGTCATTCAAACTTTTAGTTTGAACAAAATTACGTACCTTGCAATCATGACAGAGAATAAAATAACAAAACACACAATGAACACAGTTTACCATCCACACAGTGAGTCTACCAGGCACCTCCTCACTGTGATGGAAGGCAAAAGTCTTAAAGTCCTTCGCCCTTCCCTCCTTGTTCTCCCTCTGCGTTGAGGCGATCCAGGCTTCCGATGTTGGGCCCCCCCGCCGGGTGATGGTAAGTCCAGCGGCCGTATCCGAGCTCCGTGAATGGGCCGGTTCAAACTCCGTGGCCCGGGGTGGTCGAAGCTGCCGAAGCTGCCACCCTCCAGTTCATCGGACAAAGCTGTCATTGCGGGAGCTCCAGAAAACCAACCTGGGACCGGCGAGCTCCCGACTGTGTACTCCCGCTATCTTTAAGAGCCCTCTCTAGCTCTCTCTTGAAAGTATCCAGAGAACCGGCCTCCTCCGCCCTCTGAGGCAGAGAATTCGAGGTGAAATGGAATAGGTAATGTTTTTCACACAAAGAATGATGGGTATGTGGAACGAGCTTCCGGAGGACTATAACAGGGACTATAACAATGTTTAAGAAACATGTAGACTGGTACATTGGATAGGACAGGTTTAGAGGGGTATAAGGGCCAAACGCGGGCAAGTGGGACTAGTGTAAATGGGGCATGTTGGTCGGTGTTGGGCAAGTTGGGCCGAAGGTCCTGGTTCCACAATACATGACTCCATGTCACAGGCACTGGCTTTTTGCAATTATCAGAAAAAAAGAGAAAACATTTTGAGAATAAACATCTTGCTTAAATTCTCAAGCACGCAAAGCATTGCATCAGCAACACAACTCATATTAGCAGCAGAAGGAGCTGTTTGATTTTCATTTTTTCACTCTCCAATTTACTGCTTACCGCGTTTATCATCAGTTGGCATCTTTGTGTGTTGTTTTATTTTCAAATATTAATGCCAGCTGCTTTTGATGAAATTTTAGCAGCTTCCTGAAGAGCGCCTTGGAAACCTTCTTGGTTTTTGATTTTGTAGTCTGTTTGATGACATTGTGGCTTCAAGGAGCAAAGTTTGCATTTTTTTTTAAAAGTCCTGTCGCAGAGAAAAGGAATGGACGTCAAGATAACAGTCGATTTGTTCCGCGCTGCTGTATATAGCCTTTCAATCACCCACAGCTAATCTCATCTACCATTGCTTAATGTCAAGTTCAGTCGGATGCTAATAAGCTCGTTCTTACCCCGAAAGAGCTGGACAAATGCACATGTGCCTTATTATTCACCAGGCTCATTTCAAGGATGATGTACTTTAATTAGGAGGATTGAGCAGAGTGGTTTATCTCGGAACAGTGGAGGGCATGAGGAGATTCGATCGGGAGATTTGAACCCGTGAACTTTATGGAGAGAGTGGATGTGGAGAGGACGTGGGAGAGTCACGGACCTGAGGCTACAGAAATAGAAAAAGATTCAATTGTCACATTCAAAAGAGAGATGTATGTATCAGAAACGAAAGCTACAAAGAAGTGGAACTCAGTGGATTGGCTTAGTTTTGTTTAATTTGGTTTAGTTTAGATTAGAGATACAGCGAGGAAACAGGCCCTTCGGCCCATCGAGTCTGCGCCGAGCAGCACTATAGAAACATAGAAATATAGAAAATAGGTGCAGGAGTAGGCCATTCGGCCCTTCGAGCCTGCACCGCCATTCAATATGATCATGGCTGATCATCAAACTCAGTATCCTGTACCTGCCTTCTCTCTCCATACCCCCTGATCCCTTTAGCCACAAGGGCCACATCTAACTCCCTCTTAAATATAGCCAGTGAACTGGCCTCAGCTACCTTCTGTGGCAGAGAATTCCACAGATTCACGACTCTCTGTGTAAAAAATGATTTTCTCATCTCGGTCCTAAAAGACTTCCCCTTTATCCTTAAATTGTGACCCCTTGTTCTGGACTTCCCCAACATCGGGAATAATCTTCCTGCATCTAGCCTGTCCCCTTAAGAATTTTGTAAGTTTAATAAGATCCCCCCTCAATCTTCTAAATTCTAGCGAGTACAAGCCGAGTCTATCCAGTCTTTCTTCATATGAAAGTCCTGACATCCCAGGAATCAGTCTGGTGAACCTTCTCTGTACTCCCTCTATGGCAAGAATGTCTTTTGATTAGGAGACCAAAACTGTACGTAAAACTGTACCACACACACTAGCACAATCCTGCACACACATTTTACCGATGCCATGTAACCTACAAACCTGTAAGTCTGTGGGTGGAAACAGGAGCACCCGGGGAAAACCTATGCAGGTCTCGGGGAGAACGTACAAACTCCGTACAAACAACACCCGTAGTCAGGATCGTACCCGGGTCTCTAGCGCTGTAAGGCAGCAACTCTACCACTTCACCACCATGCCGCCCTTTGTCATTGCATCTTTTTATGAATGAACAGGTGAACTGTCTCTGTAACTATTCTCTGATTTAGTGCCATTTAGTGCAAGTTTTCAGCTTTTAATTTAATGAAAAATAATTTTACCTTCCAAGCTTTCATTGGAAAGCTAGTAATTTTCATTGGAAAGACTAGCAATTTAGTTTAGTTTAGTTTGGAGATACAGAGAGGAAACAGGCCCTTCGGCCCACCGAGTCCATGCCAACCAGCGATCCCCGTACATTAGCACTGCCCTACACGTTAGGGCATATTTACAATTTATACCAAAGCCAATTAACCTGCAAACTAGTACGTCTATGGAGTGTGGGAGGAAATCGAAGCACTCGGTGAAAACCCATGTGATCAGAGGGAGAACGTACAACGTTTCATTGTTGAATAGCTAGTAAGCTCAGTTCTATGATCATAAGTTAACGAAACAAAGTACTGTCACGAATAAATGCTTAGAAATATCTGCTCACCAAGGATCAGTTTGGAACCACCAGGACCACTCTGATCCTGATTTTGAACATTCTTAAAGGTTTCGAGCAGTGCTTCTTAAACTGGTGAATGGTTCACCCAAGGGCGAATGAAATTATTTTGGGGTTGCAACCTTGTCGTGGTCGGGGAGCTTGTGTGTCTCAGTGACCCCTATGCCAGCGGGAGATTCGTCTCCTGTTAGGGTCTCCCATGCTGGACAGGTCGAAGGGTAGAGGCGAGACAAAGAGCGATCCATTGGTCCTCCAGGTTGGAGGTTGAGCACAGGGCTAACAAACCTGTCTCGTAAAACAAATATGTTACGGAAACAGAAACTGAAGGAATCAATACTACTGGGCGTGATGGACTTCCAGGGCTATCGACAGATGCTAGGATGAATGTACCACACAGAATCCCAAGAATAGCCCTGCACTGGACACCGGAAGGGAAAAGGAAAAGAGAGAGACCCAAAACCACCTGCCGTCCAACTGTAGCGGAGGAAATGAAAACTATGGAGCTGACCTGGGCTGGTGTCCAGAAGCTATCCCAGGACACACAGGAGTGGAGGACCTTTGTTGCTGCCCTACATGCCAGGAGGCACAATAGGCAGGAAGGAAGGAGGTAACTAGAGGGGTGAATGAATGGCGAATTACTTAATTTATTCAGATATGGTGTGGTAAAATGGCGCTGACTGCAGAAGACACAGAGTGCATGCGCTGCTGAATAATTCAACAGAGCTGGCTGCTTACACAAAAAAGCTGGAGAAACTCAGCGGGTGCAGCAGCATCTATGGAGCGAAGGAAATAGGCAACGTTTCGGGCCGAAACCCTTCTTCAGACTGATCGGGGGCGGGGGTGGGTGGGGACAAGAAAGGGAAAAGGAGGAGGAGCCCGAAGGCTGGGGGATGGGAGGAGACAGCAGGGGGGCTGAGGAAGGGGAGGAGACAGCAAGGGCTAACAAAATTGGGAGAATTCGATGTTCATTCCCCCCGGATGCAGACTCCCCAAACGGAATATGAGGTGCTGTTCCTCCAATTTCCGGTGCTGCTCGCTGTGGCCATGGAGGAGACCCAGGACAGAGAGGTCGGAGACGGAGTGGGAGGGGGAGTTGAAAGTGCTGAGCCACCGGGAGGTCAGCTTGGTTATTGCGGACCGAGCGGAGGTGTTCGGCGAAGAGCTGGCTGCTTTGTCTATGGTAAGTGTGTGTTTGTTGGACGTTATTTAAAGCATGTTTTTGTTTCAGCAGCAGCCTCTACAGGAGGCTTTAAACGTTTGAATCGTTCGTTTTATACACTGTCTGATAAAAAAAAAAATAATAAAAAAATTATTCAGATATTTATATATTTTTTTCTATACTTTAAAAAAAGCCTTTAAAGTGCCATTTTACTTCGGAGTCACGTGAGTGACTACGTGAAGAACCCGCTCAGTGCGCAGGCGCGGTATTACGCCAGCAGTGCAACAGCGGCCCAGACGGGAGTCGGGCGCTCCCGCAACTAGCCTGAAAGAAGGACCGTTAGGTAAGTACTTACCTTAATCGGGCCTTGTGTTTTTTGCTCCAGGGGGAGCAAAGCAGCAGAGGGAAGCGGCCCCCATTCGACTCCAGCGAAGGAGCCGACAGTGGAGAGGGGAGAGGCGGCAACGGGACCGCACACGCTGCGGACCACAGACACGGGTGCTGCGCTGATGCCGGTCCACTGAACAGCTGTTTGACTAACAGCAGCGGACCGGAGGGAAATTTAAAAACCGGCCGGCAACCCCTGCAGACTCCCGACAAGGAGACTCACCGCCCGAGAACCGCAAAAATGCCGACCGAAAACGGCAGGCAGCCTCTATCAATAAGGTCAGGACCAAACCTCAGGCTGGAGACAGCAAAAACAAGTATGTCTGTTTCCCCAAGCCAGAGGAGGTCATGGAGCTAAAAAACTCCAGAAAAACGAGGGGTCACTGGCTGAATGCCAAGGGAGCTAACACTCCCACCCCAGTGCTATTGCACTAGCCATCTCCCTTGTCGAGGGATTGATGGGACCAGAGCTGGGCTGGTCAAAGAAGAGGGGTCACTGGCTGAACGACATCGGGAGTATGCCTGAGGTACAGGATCAGGAACAGCTGCTGGGTGTGGCGCTATGTGGCTTCACCACTAGCGAGATTGAGCAGCGCTCTCAAAAAACCCAATATTTAAAAAATGAATTTGATATGCCTGATGTCGGCTATCATTCACATGCTCTTCCAGAGGTCAGGGTAGTATGGCAAAACACCTGACCCGACTGCTCGCAGTGCCCCGCAACTTCTCAGGAAGTTATAAAACCTGCCTTCAACCAAAATTCACAAGACTGTGAGAACGCCGACACAACAACTTAGCCAGACGAAGGATATAGGCAACGTTTCGGGCCGAAAAACCCTTCTTCAAACAAAGTTTTCAAAAACTGGCGACGTGTCAAAAATATCGGGGAAAGGCGGCAGTGGCTGGAATGAGCACCACACGTAAACCAGTCAGCAGTACCTCTAATGCATCCACCAGCTGGGTTACCTTATGGTACTGGTGAAAGCTCGGAGCCTGCATGCCAATCCTGTAAGCCTTTCAGGCCAGGGCCCAGAGCGGGCCCCAGGGAAAACGTGCCACCCCCACCACGTCATACGACGTGTAGGACTCGTTGGACCAGGAGAAAACAGAAGAATACCCATAACCATGGGGGTAGGTGGGTCTGGTTCCTGCCAGCATATAGAAAACAAGGGTGCTCTACTAACAGGGGGCGAATACACTTGTTAAAAGAAGCATGGGGTAATGTCACGAGTAACAAGTATATACTCAACAACATTAGTGGATACAAAATTCAGTTTTATCAGAGATATTATCGCCAGTTCAACACTTGGCCCTAAGGGAACTTACTCTCTCCAAGGAAGAAAAGGGGAGGGACAAGCTGAACTGGTGATGCTTATCACAAAGGGGGTCATCAAAAAAGGCCAAACATGAACCTTTCAAATTTGTATCAAATATAGTCACTAAAACCAAAAAAGATGGTGGAAGTCGCATCATCATGGACTTAACATCACTAAAAAAGTTTGTTGAGTATATACATTTCTAGATGGAGACGTTTGTTACTGTCAGACAACTGATCTCCAAAGGATAATTTATAGCAAGCATTGATATTAAAGAAACTTACTATCTAAAACCCATACACAAGGATCATTGCAGATACCTAAAATTTAGCTGGTTGGGGCAGCTATGGTAGTATAGAGATTGCCCAATGGTCTAACTCCAGCCCCTAGACAATTCACAAAAATTAAAATTGAATCTGAAAATTGAATCTGAATCTGAAATTGAATCTGAAAATATTAAAGTAGCCATGGGAATACTAAAAAAACAAAAGCATATTGTCATAGCATATTTGGATGGTATTCTCATAGTAGGGGAACGAAGGAATTGGCTGTGGCAGCAGTATTAGCTACAAAACAGCTCCTTGAAACACTGGGGTTCGTCCTACACCCAGATAAATCTAAATTGAAGCCATTAACTACCATGGATTACCTGGGTTTCACTATCAATTCAATTCATATGACTGTTACTTTGCCAAGGGAAAAAATGGTTGCATTAGCACAGTCATGCAACAACTTAATGGTCAACAAATGACCAACAATTCGACAAGTGGCCAGAGTAATTGGGATGATTGTAGCAGCAATTCCAGCTACACTATTCGGACCTTTGCATTATCAAAATCTACAAAGAGCAAAGGTACATGCACCAAAACGATATTCGGGTCACTATGATCCAATCATGAAATTACCCACTGGAGCTATATCAGAGCTACAGTGGGGGGCTAACCCTACTTTAGTTATTAATCAGATGCCAGTGCTCCAGCCTGGGGGGGGGGGGGGGGGGGGGGGGGGGGGGGGGGGGGGGGGGGGAGGGGGGGGGGGGTGGGGGGGGGGGGGAACTATCCGGCACAGGTGCCAGATGGACTAATCAGAGTCATCATTACCACACACACTGGGCATCAATTTAGAAATGTTGAGTATTATGATTTAAAAGCATATGCATCTAAAATGCAGCACTTGCATGTGCGGTTACGGATTGATAATACTATGGTGGTGGCTTATATTAACCATATGGGGAGCATAAAATCATTATCGTGCGACAAATTGGTCAATCAGATCTGGCAATGGTGTGTCGAAAGACATTTTTTACTATCGGCTGCCTATCTACTATGTAAGCTAAATACAGTGGCAGACACCAGGTCACGGAAAAATTTAATGATAACATCGAATGGATGTTAAACCCAAAATATTTGCTAAAGTTATTAAGCAATATGGAACGCCAGATATCGATTTGTTTGCAACAAGACAGAATCACCAGTTACCTATGTATGTGACTTGGGAACCAGACCAGAGGCAGCAGCGGTAGATGCCTACACGCTGGATTGGGGGAATTTCTGCTTTTTGCTTTCCCTCCCTTCTGCCTCATCAGTCGGGTACTTCGCAATACAGATGGACTCTGCCTCTGGGATATTGATGGTGCCCGACTGGCCTACACAGCCATGGTTCCCAGTTCATCACGACATGGTGGTCGAGTCACCTATGGATTTCCCTAGTGGACCACGGTTGTTGACTCACCCAGTATCAGGCATAAGCCACCCATGCCATGAAAACATCAAACTCCTGGGTTGTAGGTTTTGAATAGACCTTACCAGGGACTGGGATTATCCGAATGAACTATCACCACCATGTCGGCATCCCTGCGAACATCCACCAAGAAGCAGTACCTAACCTACATTAAAAAAATGGGAAAAATACTGCCAGGACGCAGGGACAACATACAAAACTACTACAACCACCGACGTGCTGGAGTTCCTGGCCCATCTACACCATGATGAAAAGATGAGTTACAGTGCCGTAAATACAGCACAAAGCGCCCTGTCTGCTTATCTAAAAACAGCAGGACAGCAGAGTATGGGATCTCATCCACTGGTGATAAAACTTATGAAGGGCATTTACAATAAAAGCCCCCAAAACCCAGGTATACCCATGTATGGGATATCAGTGTGATATTAACATATCTCAGAGGATGGCCACCAGCTAGATCCCTCAGTCTTGAGCAATCTACGTTAAAAACGCTCATGCTTATGGATCTCGTATCCGCTCACAGGGTCCAGTCACTCCATAAACTAAGACTGGATAACATGGTGATCACCCCAGACCGCATCACGTTCATCATTCTAGGTCTGTAAAAACAAAGCAGGCCAGGAACGCCCAATTCACTGGTGGTATTCCGGGCCTACCCACCAGAGCCAAGGTTGAGTGTTGTGACCCATCTACAACAATATATAGACACAACCCACAATCTCAGAGGGAGAGAAAAAGCCCTATGGGTCAGCCACAAGAAACCTCATGGCGGGGTAACGAGCCAAACCACTTCAAGGTGGCTCAAACAGGTACTGAAAGCTGCCGGAATAGACACTAATACATTTAAATCCCATTCCACTAGGGCAGCATCGACATCAGCGGCTGAACGAATGGACGTCCCGGGTGACCACATTCTCAATACGGCAGGATGGTCGAGGGAAATGACGTTCAGAATGTTTTTTATTACAAACCGTTGATAAAGCCTGACTTAATTGCAGACAGAATATTACAAACTGCAAATATTTAATTTAAGCTCAGGGGAGCTATTTATGTTGTTATTGTTAATAAATACCTTTCTGTTTCTTGAGAAAGCAGATCCATTGGTTGATTACGATAACACTTCGTCCCTCAAGAACTTCGGCAGTGAGTGAAATAAAAACTGTTACACGGTTTGAAATCACAGACCTTTGAAGTCTTCACGTAGTCACTCACGTGACTCCGAAGTAAAATAGTAAGATTAAACGAGTACTTACCAGTACGAAGTTTGATCTGTATTTTATGAGGAATTATGATGAGGGATCACGTGCCCTCCGCTCCCACCCTCATTATATAGATCAAACTAGTAAACTGATGTCTCCTTAATCTTTGCTATGTTTACTTCAAATAACTGTGTCTATCTGTGATTCCACACCGCTGCTTGGAAGTATGCCGCGCCTGCGCACTGAGCGGGTTCTTCACGTAATCCCTCATCGTAACTCCTCATAAAATACAGATCAAACTTCGTACTGGTAAGTTCTCGTTTAATCTTACTATTAAAGTGGTTAGTAAGCTCTTGTTGGTTGTAATGGCAGTGGAACTGGATATTTGATATGGTTTTATCTCTCCACCTATGGTTTTCTAATTTCAAAGTAGCAATATATTTCCCAAATTTACTGTAATATAACCTTTTAAGGAAGACCATGGTTTTTTGAGCTAGTTTTCGAAGAAAAAACTGCAGTAATCAAAGCCGGAAAGGGTAGGATTCGGGCTGAAGCCCAGGGTTTAGATGTTGGAATGTTTCTTTTTATCATTCTAATAGAATGATTTTCCAACTCCAGTGGTAATTAAACTTTTTTTTTCACTCCTAATTTTCTTCATATATTTCGAGGATGTTCAAAAACTTGAATAAAGTAAACACTTAAGAAATGAGTTAATTTATGTTTTTTGGCTCATGTGTCAAAATAAATTATATATAAAATTGTACACAAGGGGGAATAAGATGAAAATTACCAAAAAAACGCAAACAAATTTAGTCGAGGGTGAATGAAATTTTGTGATAAAGGCTCAGGGGTGAATGATTTTGAAATAGTTTAAGAAGCACAGGATTAGAGGGATGTGGAACAAACATAGGCCGTGACATGCAGAAAAGATGGCGGCCAACTCAGGCGACTATTTGCCCGCTAGCCACAGAATGAGATCTGCAATCACGTATTACAATCGCTCCACGCTCTTAAATCTCCGTAACCGGCTCGATTGTAATCGTGTATTGTCCGCTGACTGGTTCGCACGCAAACAAAAGCTTTTCACTGAGCTTCGGTACACGTGACAATAAACTAAACTGAAACTGAAACCAAAAGGGGGCGCTGTCCTGTGCGTGGCTGCCCTGCCAGCAGCTGTCTGTCTTTTCACCTTTTTATTTTTATTTTTAGTTAGTTAAAGTGTTTTGTTTGGAGGTCTAGACTTTTTTGTGTGGGGGGTGGGGGGGGGGGTGGGGGAAACTGCCTTTCAGGGTCCCAACCTGGTCGGAGAGGCAGCTTTACTCCGGGCTGCAGCTTCGACCCGTCCTCGCGGCCTACCAGTGGGCCTGGAGCGGCGTTTCCTGTCGCGGACCGCCCAGAACCTCGGCTTCGGCGGCGGCACAGCGCTGGAGCGCTATCGCGGAGCGGGCGATGCCTTGCCTGGGTCGCCGCGCTGGAGCTCCGGTGAGCTGAGACCGCCGGGAACAACATCGCGGAGCTGCGGGACTGTGGAGCGGCCAGCTGCGGGCGGCGGCGCCAAACTTTACACCGGGAGCCTGGGATCTCGCGACGAGATCGCCAGTTGTGGAGATCCATCCGGCGCGGCCTTGTTGGCTTCGGAAGCCGCGGCCTCCAGTACGGAAGCGGCCGTTCCAGGGTTCCCAAGCTGCTGTGAGGACTCTCCCGATGCCGGAGCACCACCACCTGGCGAGAACGGCCAGGAACATCGGGCCTCCGTAGAGGCAACTGTGGAGGCCTCAATAGGCCCGACTATGGGTTAACTGGGGTTGGGGACTGGACTTTGTGCCTTCCCTCATGGTGGGAGCCATTGTGGGGGGATGGTTCTTTGTGTTTAAGACTCTCATTGGTGTTATGTCTGTATTCTTTTTTTGTGTACTGCAAAATGGCAAAAAGCATTTAATTTCATTACACCTCGGTGTATGTGAATGTGACTAATAAAAACCTTTGAATACTTTGAATACTTTGAAAACTGCCAGACCAGCGTAGATAGTGCATCTTGGTCAGCATGGGCAAGTTGGGCTGAAGGGCCTGTTTCCGCGTTGTCTGATTCTAATTCTTCATTCTGCTTCTTCTTGCATATGACGCGCACAGCCTAAAGCTGTAGGTCAACTTGTTCTAGTTGATCTAATTGCTTGTGCAGGTCGGGTTGATTGCATTAGTTGTAACAGGGTGAAGGTTGCAATCTCCCACCACAATTCTTTATTTAATGCCACAGATGGAATCATTTCAAACTGGGTCTGTTTCCCTCAGCTCTCCTCCTGAAAGTTTGGTGCAGATGGTGGTCGAATCTCTGGGAAACGGAGTATTTGGAAATTAAGTTCTAAGGGAAAATAATGGGGAAATGGGGATTATTCTGTGACGGAGAATCATCTCCTTCAATGCCATGAAGAGATTTCAGCTACGATGTCCATGTAGCCCAGCCTGTGGGTGTGATAGACACAAAATGCTGGAGTATCTCAGCGGGTCAGTCACCATCTCCGGAGAAATGGGTGACGTTTCAGGTCGACGAGACCCTTCTTCAGACTGGGAGTCAGGGGAGAGGGAAACTGGAGGTAGGAAAAAGTACAGAGCAAATCAAGGCCAGCACCAATGTCCAAGGGAAGGTGGAGCCCACAATGGTCCATTGTTGGCTGTGGAAAAGGTGACAGCAAAGGGATATGAACAGTAGGGGAGGGAATGCACGGGTTACTTGAAGTTAGAGGAATCTATACTCTTACCGCTGCGCTGTAAGCTGCTCAAGCAAAATAAGTGAGATGCTTTTCCTCCAAATGCCATGTTGCCTCACTCTGACAGTGGAGGAGGCCCAGCATAGAAAGGCCAATGGGGGAATGAGAAAGGCTGTGTTTGGCAACTGGGAGATTACGTAGGCCAAGGTGGATTCAGCGAAATGATCTTCGAGTCTACTTAGTCGCAGTATAAACCACAAGATTGTTACAGCCTTGCTAGGTATGAGACATTGAAACCCAGTCTTAGAGTCAGAGAGTTATAGACTAATACAGCGTGGAAACAGGCCCTTCAGCCCAACTAGCTCACATCGGTCAACATGTCCCAGATACAATCGTCCCACCTCCCCGCCTTTGATCCATATCCTTCCAAACATGTCCGATCAATGTACCTGTCTAACTCTTTCTTAAATGTTGTGATGGTCCTAGCCCCGGCTACAATAGACAATAGACAATAGGTGCAGGAGTAAACCATTTGGCCCATCGAGCCAGCACTGCCATTCAATGTGATCGTGGCTGATCATCCCCAATCAGTACCTCATTCCTGCCTTCTCCCCACATCCTCTGATTCCACTATCGTTAAGACCCCTATCTAGCTCTCTTTTGAAAGTATCCAGAAACTGCCCTCTGAAGCAGAGAATCCCACACTCACAACTATCTGTGTGAAAAAGTGTTTCCTCGTCTCCGTTCTAAATGACTTACCCCTTATTCTTAAACTGTGACCCCTGGTTCTGGAACCCCCCAATATCGGGAACATGTTTCCTCCCTCTAGCGTGCCCATACCCTTGATAATCGTATATGTTTCAATGAGATCCCCTCTCATGCTTCTAAATTTCAGAGTATATAAGCTCAGCTGTTCCGTTCTCTCAGCATATGACAGCCCCGCCATCCTGGGTACTAACCTTGTAAACCTACGCTGTCCTCCCTCAATAGCAAGAATATCCTTCCTCAAATTAGGGGACCAGAACTGCACACAATACTACAGATGTGGTCTTACTAGGGCTCTGTACAACTGCAGAAGGACCTCTTTGCTCCTATACTCAACTCCTCTTGGAATAAAGGCCAACATGCCATGCGATTTCTTCACTGCCTGCTGTACCTCCATGCTTACTTTCATACCTTCTCTGGCAGCTTGTACGCCCACGACCCTTTGTGTGAGAAAGGTGCTTCCTTCCATGGAGACAATTTTCTATCCATATAACCATATAACCATATAACAATTACAGCACGGAAACAGGCCATCTCGACCCTTCTAGTCCGTGCCGAAAACGTATTCTCCCCTAGTCCCATACACCTGCGTTCAGACCATAACCCTCCATACCTTTCCCGTCCATATAACTATCCAATTTACTTTTAAATGATAAAATCGAACCTGCCTCCACCACCTTCACTGGAAGCTCATTCCACACAGCCACCACTCTCTGAGTAAAGAAGTTCCCCCTCATGTTACCCCTAAACTTCTGTCCCTTAATTCTCAAGTCATGTCCCCTTGTTTGAATCTTCCCTACTCTCAGTGGGAAAAGCTTATCCACATCAACTCTGTCTATCCCTCTCATCATTTTAAAGACCTCTATCAAGTCCCCCCTTAACCTTCTGCGCTCCAAAGAATAAAGCCCTAACTTGTTCAACCTTTCTCTGTAACTTAGTTGCTGAAACCCAGGCAACATTCTAGTATCCATTCAGCTATCTCTCCTTGGGTCCCATGTGATCTAACCTACCAGCACAGCCTATCATGCAGAACCTTGTCGAATGGTTAGCCTTGTCAAATTTGTTTGTGATATAGACAATAGACGATAGGTGTAGAAGTAGGTCATTTGAATAGCATTGCCATTCAATATGGTCATGGCTGCTCATCCACAATCAGTACCCCGTTCTTGCCTTCTCACCTGACTCCACAATCTTTAAGAGCTCTATCTAACTCTCTTGAAAGCAACCAGAGAATTGTCCTCCACTGCCTTCTGAGACAGAGAATTCCACAGATTCACAACCCTCTATGTGAAAAAGTTTTTCCTCATCCCCGTTCTAAATGGTTTACCCCTTATTCCTAAACTGTGGCCCCTGGTTTTGGACTCCACCACCATCGGGAACATGTTTCCTGCCTCATCCTTCTAATCTCCAGAGTGTACAAGCCCAGCCGCTCCATTCTATCAACATATGACAGTCCCGACATCCCGGGGATTAACCTTGTGAACCTGCGCTGCACTCCCTCAATAGCAAGAATATCCTTAGAGAATGAACGGATGTTGTCACGTAAATGGCTTTTGGACAGGTACATAAATGTGCAGGGAACAAAAATATGGATCAAGTGACAACAGAGGAGATTGGCTCATCTTGACTTCAAGTTCGGCACAGACACTGTGGGCTGAAGGTCCTGTTTCTGTGCTGTACGAGACTATAGATGCCAAGTTGTTACTTTTCTAGTGCATGCTAAGTCACCTCATTGTGTCTCTGGCATCAGAGATGGTGTCAGAGTTGGTCCTGTCTTTTCCCCAACCCTGGCAAACATTACTGGAAAGACACAAACGTATGAATGTTGGGCTCAGCTGTGACTTCCTGCACGATCACAGAGCGTGTGGATAATCACCATCTGCGATCGTACATTGTCGAAGTGTTAGATGACTTCAGCGTTCATCCGAATGCTGGCCCATAGAATGCATTTTATCGGGATGCATCGGGGCAGCATGGTTTGGGAAGAGCAACATCCAAGACTGCTAGAAATTGCAGCGAATTGTGGACACAGCCCAGACCATCACACAACCCAACCTCCCTTCCATTGACTCCATCTACACCTCACACTGCCTCGGCAAGGCCAGCAGCATCATCAAGGATGAGTCGCACCCTTGTAAGGAACTGTCCCTGAATCTGGAGGCGTGTGTTTTCACACTTCTATACCTTTTTCCTGATGGGAGAGGGGAGAAGTGGGAGTGGCCAGGGTGCGATCGTCCTTGATTACGCTGCTGGCCTTGCCGAGGGGGTTGGACAGGCTAGATACAGGAAGATTGTTCCCGATGTTGGGGAAGTCCAGAACAAGGGGTCACAGCTTAAGGATAAGGGGGAAATCCTTTAAAACCGAGATGAGGAAAACTTTTTTCACACAGAGAGTGGTGAATCTCTGGAACTCTGTGCCACAGAAGGTAGTTGAGGCCAGTTCATTGGCTATATTTAAGAGAGAGTTAGATGTGGCCCTTGTGGCTAAAAGGATCAAGGGGTATGGAGAGAAGGCAGGTACAGGATACTGAGTTGGATGATCAGCCATGATCATTTTGAATGGCGGTGCAGGCTCGAAGGGCCGAATGTCCTACTCCTGCACTTATTTTCTATGTTTCTATGTTTCTATGAGGTGCAAATGCATTCAATGCAAGGGAGGTTGGTTTGTGTGATGGTCTGGGCTGTGTCCACAATTCGCTGCAATCTCTTGAGGTCTAGGATGCAGCTGTTCCCAAACTCTGCCGTAATGCATCCCGATAAATGCTTTCTTTGACGCATCTATAGAAGCCTACAGAAGCCTATAGTTCAGCAAAGACACTGTAAAGGCCTGTTCTTGTACTGTACTGTTCTATGTTTTAAAATAAGAGAACTTAGAAGAAAGCTGTAAAGGGCCTGTCCCACTGTACGAGTTAATTCAAGAGTTCTCCCGAGTTTCCCCTGATTCGAACTCGGAGATTTACGGTAATAGCCGCTCGTAGGTACTCGGGGCTCTCGTGGACATTTATCAACATGTTGACAAAACTTCATGAGCTTACCGTGTTTCCCGAGTGCCTGCCGTTAACGTTACGAGCCGCTAAGAGACGTCCCGAGCTCCGACGTACCCGCTACATACATTCTACGTACTTACCACGAGTTTGATTTTTTTTTTTTACTCGGGAGAGCTCTTGGGTAAACTAGTATAGTGGGACTGGCCCTTTAACGACTTTAGGAAGGCACGGACTGACTTAGCAGATTCCACTTCCACGGAGATGTTAATTATAAAGCATTTGAAGGGTTCTCAGGCAGTGAGAACATTACTATTTGTGTTTGCCGATGATCGTAAGCAGAGTGGAAGTGTATGTTGTGTGGAAAATGCACATCGGCTCAGGGGGTCATGGACAGGTTAAGTGGATGCGCAAAGACTGTCAGGTTGAATATCAACACAAAATGCTGGAGTAACTCAGCGGGACAGGCAGCATCTCTGGAAAGAAGAAATGGGTGATGTTTCGGGTCTAGGTTGAAGAAGGGTCTCGACCCATTCCTTTTCTCCAGAGACGCTGCCTGCCTGCTGAGTTACTCCAGCTTTTTGTGTCTATTCTTGGTTTAAACAAACATCTGCAGTTCCTTCCTACAAATATAATGTGGATATACAGTAAGTGAAATAATCTGGTAGAAAATTAGAAAGGAAAAGTACTTTCCAAGTGCTACAAGACTGAAAGGTATTGGTGATCAAAGGGAACTTGTTCCAAGAGACCATATAATATAGGAGCAGAATGGGACCATTCGGCCCTTCAAGTCTATGACCATTCTGATCTATCTTTCCCTCTCAACCCCATTCTCCTGCCTTCTCCCTGTAACCTTTGACACAGTGGCACAGCGGTAGAGCTGCTGCCTTACAGCACCAGAAACGCTGTCTGCACAGAGCTTGTATGATCTCCCCATGACCTGCGTGGGTTTCCTCTGGGTGCTCCGGTTTCCTCCCCACACTCCAAAGACGTACAGGTTTGCAGGTTAATTGGCTTTGATAAAATTGTAAATTGTCCTCGGAGTGTGTAGGATAGTGTTACTGTGCGAAGATCGCTGGTTGGCACGGACTCGGTGGACCGAAGGGCCTGTTTCCACGCTAGATATCTAAACTGAACTAAACTAAACCCTTACTGACCAAGAAACTATCAATCTCCACTTTAAAGAAAACAAATGACTTGGCCTCCACCACCATCTCTGACAATGAATTCCACAGATTCACCACCCTCTGGCTAAAGAAATCCCTCCTCATCTCCAATCGAGGGTTATCTGTGGATTCAGCAAACAATTGGGCAAGGAAATGGTGTTAACCTTAATTTCAACTTTATAAGACATTTTAGACAAATATACCTGAATTATATAGGATTCTTGTGAGCCTACACTTGGAATATTGCAATCCAATACAATATAGATGCTCTCCCTAACCAAGGAATAAATAGCTCTTCTGACGAGATGCAATGTAAATTTACAAAACTAATTCCTGGCATCAAGTGGTTTGTCCTTTGAGGAGAGATGAAGCACATTGGGCCCATTTACTCTTAGAGTTTGATGAAGAGGTGGCACAATGGTGTAGCGGTAGAGCTGCTGCCTGAAAGCGCTGGAGTCCCAGGTTCGATCCTGACTATGGGTGCTTCTATTAACGCAATGGAAAGGAAGGACATTAGCTTTGAGGATGTGGAATCGATATGGGTAGAGCTGCGAAACACTAAGGGGCAGAAAACGCTGGTGGGTGTTGTGTACAGGCCACCTAACAGTAGTAGTGAAGTTCAGGATGGCATCAAACAGGAAATTAGAAATGCATGCAACAAAGGTAAAACAGTTATAATGGGTGACTTCAATCTACATATAGATTGGGTGAATCAAATTGGCAGGGGTGCTGAGGAAGAGGATTTCTTGGAATGTATGCGGGATAGTTTTCTAGATTTATTTTTTATTTTATTTTATTAGAAGTAAGCACAGTCATATGGCACCAAAGTGCCTAATATATATTTTCATAATACATTTTATGTACAACTTCTTTTTTTTTTGTTAACATTGAAAAAAGATGAGAATAAGAAAAAGAAGTTAGATAGTAAAGGATAGAAAAATGTGAAATATATAGTGTGTGAAGAAAGAAAACGAGTAAATGAAGAAAGTTGAGAGAGAAAATAGTGAAAAGAAAAGGAGATCATTATTTATAGTCTTGACCAACCCTCGTCCAGTCCTGAAACAGTTATTTTTTACAATTGTGTTGCACCATATGATTCCAAAAAAACGACGAATGGAGACCAACTCGTTATGAATTGGTCTGATTTATCCATTAGGAGGAATCGCATTTCCTCAAGATAAGCGGTGTCCAACATACTTGCAATCCACATTTTAAGCATTGGTATTGATGTAGGATAGTTTTCTAAACCAACATGTAGAGGAACCAACGAGAGAGCAGGCTATTCTAGACTGGGTATTGAGTAATGAGGAAGGGTTAGTTAGCAGTCTTGTTGTGCGTGGCCCCTTGGGCAAGAGTGACCATAATATGGTTGAGTTCTTCATTAGGATGGAGAGTGACATCGTTAATTCAGAAACAAGGGCCCTGAACTTAAAGAAAAGTAACTTAGAGGGTATGAGACGTGAATTGGCCAAGATAGACTGGTGATTGATTCTTAAAGGGTTGACGGTGGATATGCAATGGAATGCATTTAAAGACTGCATGGATGAACTACAACAATTGTTCATCCCAGTTTGGCAAAAAAATAAATCAGGGAAGGTAGTGCATCCGTGGATAACAAGGGAAATCAGGGATAGTATCAAAACAAAAGATGAAGCGTACAAATTATCCAGAAAAAGCAGCCTACCAGAGGACTGGGAGAAATTCAGAGACCAGCAGAGGAAGACAAAGGGCTTATTTAGCAAAGGGAAAATAGATTATGAAAGAAAACTGGCAGGGGTCATCAAAACTGACTGCAAAAGCATTTATAGATATGTGAAGAGAAAAATATTAGTTAAAACAAATGTAGGTCCCTTGCAGTGAGAAACGGGTGAATTGATCATGGGGAACAAGGACATGACAGACCAATTGAAAAACTACTTTGGTTCTGTCTTCACTAAGGAAAACATAAATAATCTGCCGGAAATAGCAGGGGACTGGGAGTCAAATAAGATGGAGGAACTGAGTGAAATCCAGGTTAGCCGGGAAGTGGTGTTCGGTAAATTGAATGGATTAAAGGTCGATAAATCCCCAGAGCCAGATAGGCTGCATCCCAGAGTACTTAAGGAAGTAGCCCCAGAAATAGTGGATGCATTAGTGATAATTTTTCAAAACTCTTTAGATTCTGGACTGGTTCCTGATGATTGGAGGGTAGCTTATGTAACATCACTTTTTAAAAAGGGAGGGAGAGAGAAAACGGGGAATTACAGACCAGTTAGTCTAACGTCGGTAGTGGGGAAACTATTAGAATCAGTTATTAAAGATGGGATAGCAGCACATTTGGAAAGTGGTGAAATCATTGGACAAAGTCAGCATGGATTTATGAAGGGTAAATCATGTCTGACGAATCTTATAGAATTTTTCGAGGATGTAACTAGTAGCGTGGATAAGGGAGAACCGTGGATGTGTTATATCTGGACTTTCAGAAGGCTTTCGACAAGGTCCCACATAAGAGATTAGTATACAAACTTTAAGCACACAGTATTGGGGGTTCAGTGTTGATGTGGATAGAGAACTGTCTGGCAGGCAGGAAGCAAAGAGTAGGAGTAAAAGGGTCCTTTTCACAATGGCAGGCAGTGACTAATGGTCGGAAGCCGCGGTCTCCAGTTAGGAAGCGGCCGTTCCAGGTGGCCCAGCCGCTGAAAGGACTCTCCCGCGCCGGGGTAACAGCACCCGGCCAGAACGGCCAGGAACATCGGGCCTCCGTAGAGGCAATAGCGGAGTCCTCAATAGGCCTGACTTTGGGAGAACTGGGGATGGGGAGTGGACATTATGCCTTCCCCCACAGTGGTAACCATATTCTTGTGTGTAATGTGAATATGTTAGTCTGTGTCCAAGATGGCTGTCGGAGGGGAGAGTGGATGCTGGCGCGCTTTAGCTGCCGCTGTTCTCTCTTCACATTGTGTTTTTGATTTTTTGTCTTTGGAGCGAATTCTGTCTTTAATTTGTGTATTGGTGATGTCCTTATTATTTATTTTACTCCGACTATATATTTTTTCTCTCTTGTTAATTTTCTGTAAGGTGTCCTTGAGACTTTGAAAGGCGCCCGCAAATAAAATGTATTATTATTATTATTATAGTGGGGTACCGCAAGGCTCAGTTCTGGGACCCCAGCTATTTATGATATATATTAATTATTTGGACGAGGGAATTGAATGCAACATCTCCAAGTTTGCAGATGACACGAAGCTGGGGGGCAGTGTTAACTGTGAGGAGGATGCTAGGAGGCTGCAAGGTGACTTGGATAGGCTGGGTGAGTGGGCAAATGCATGGCAGATGCAGTATAATGTGGATAAATGTGAGGTTATCCACTTTGGTGGCAAAAACAGGAAAGTAGACTATTATCTGAATGGTGGCCGATTAGGAAAGAGATGCAACGAGACCTGGGTGTCATGGTACACCAGTCATTAAAAGTAGGCATGCAGGTGCAGCAGGCAGTGAAGAAGGCGAATGGTATGTTAGCATTCATAGCAAAAGGATTTGAGTATAGGAGCAGGGAGATTCTACTGCAGTTGTACAGGGTCTTGGTGAGACCACACCTGGAGTATTGCGTACAGTTTTAGTCTCCTAATCTGAGGAAAGACATTCTTGCCATAGAGGGAGTACAGAGAAGGTTCACCAGACTGATTCCTGGGATGTCAGGACTTTCATATGAAGAAAGACTGGATAGACTCGGTTTGTACTCGCTAGAATTTAGAAGATTGAGGGGGGATCTTACAGAAACTTACAAAATCCTTAAGGGGTTGGACAGGCTAGATGCAGGAAGATTGTTCCCGATGTTGGGGAAGTCCAGAACAAGGGGTCACAGTTTAAGGATAAGGGGGAAATCTTTTAGGACCGAGATGAGGAAAACTTTTTTCACACAGAGAGTGGTGAACCTCTGGAATTCTCTCCCGCAGAAGGTAGTTGAGGCCAGTTCATTGGCTATATTTAAGAGGGAGTTAGATGTGGCCCTTGTGGCTAAAGGGATCAGGGGGTATGGAGAGAAGGCAGGTACAGGATACTGAGTTGGATGATCAGCCATGATCATATTGAATTGCAGTGCAGGCTCGAATGGCCGAATGGTCTACTCCTGCACCTATTTTCTATGTTTCTATGTTTCTACAATACATCACCAGTTGCCTGTTATAAATGCCCTCCATTTTATTTTACAAGGGGTAAAAAATTGTCCAGATACGCATCATTCTTTTTTCGCCAGCCATTTTTTCTTTTAAAGGGAATCATTAAAAATGTTTTACAAATAGAAACATGGTAAACTAACTTTTTTTTTTAATAGAAAAGCAGTGATAGCGACTTGGAACCAATTAATAGTCTCAAGCATTTTAAGCACTTAAGCTGGTATAAGGCTATTGCAGGTTTAGAGTTTTTTTCCCCCAGTTAAATAAAACTAATTATGTTTAATTGTTTTTTTGAAGTTACTAATAGAAGAACCTGAAAGCTTATTCCGACACAAGATTTGAATGTTTAACTAGCCGTATGAAGTGTATAGTCAGCACGGCCATTAGCGGGATATCACAATCAAGTGAATGTACATAATTATCTCCTGGATTCTGATAAATGTGAATATATTAATGTATTTAGTTTATTTTAGAGATACAGTGCAGAAACTGGCCCTTCAGCCCACCGAGTGTCCACCGACCAGCGTTCCCCGCATATTAACACGCACTCGGGGCTATTTTACATATACACCAAGCCAATAGGAGCAGGGAGGTTCTACTGCAGTTGTACAGGGTCTTGGTGAGACCACACCTGGAGTATTGCGTACAGTTTTGGTCTCCAAATCTGAGGAAGGACATTCTTGCCATAGAGGGAGTGCAGAGAAGGTTCACCAGACTGATTCCCGGGATGTCAGGACTGTCTTATGAAGAAAGACTGGATAGACTTGGTTTATACTCTCTAGAATTTAGGAGATTGAGAGGGGATCTTATAGAAACTTACAAAATTCATAAGGGGTTGGACAGGCTAGATGCAGGAAGATTGTTCCCGATGTTGGGGAAGTCCAGGACAAGGGGTCACAGCTTAAGGATGAGGGGGAAATCCTTTAAAACCGAGATGAGAAGAACTTTTTTCACACAGAGAGTGGTGAATCTCTGGAACTCTCTGCCACAGAGGGTAGTCGAGGCCAGTTCATTGGCTATATTTAAGAGGGAGTTAGATGTGGCCCTTGTGGCTAAGGGGATCAGGGGGTATGGAGAGAAGGCAGGTACGGGATACTGAGTTGGATGATCAGCCATGATCATATTGAATGGCGGTGCAGGCTCGAACGGCCGAATGGCCTACTCCTGCACCTAATTTCTATGTTTCTATGTTTCTAATCAACCTACAAACCTGTACTCTATTGAATGTTGAGGGAAACTGAAGATCTCGGAGAAAACCCACGCAGGTCACAGGGAGAATGTACAAACTCCAAACAGACAGCATCGAACCCAGGTCTCTGGTGCGCTAAGCACTGTGAGGCAGAATCTCTACCGCTGTGCCACCATGCCACCCCATTCTGCATCTGTAAATATTTTTTTGTATAATAAATAGAAGAAAAAAATATTTAAGTTAAATAAAGTTAAAGTAAATTAAATAACACTTTGGGCGGCTCCACATGACCTGAGTTGATTCTCTCCGAGATCTTCGGTTTCCTCCCACATTCCAGAGACGTACAGTTGGTGTAGGTTACTCAGAGGTAGACAAAAGTGCTGGAGAAACTCAGCCGGGTGCAGCAGCATCTATGGAGCGGAGGAAATAGTTACTCAGCTTGGTATTAGTGTACATTGTCCCTAGTGTGTGTAGGATAGTGCTAATGTGTGGGGATGGCGGGCCAGCACGGACTCCGTGGGCCGAAGGACCTATTATTGCACTGTATCTCTAAACTAAACTAAACTAAACTTATACATAATGTAGGAAAGCAAGAAAAGAGCAGATTTCACTTGCTTCAAGTTGTCGACAATAAAACGGTAATGGTGTTGTGTGGTTAATCATCTGTAGAAAACCTACGTTCAACATTACCCAAAGTTGCTTTGTGTAGGGAAAATTAAGATCTAAGTAATTCTAATGTTGCCAACTCAATTTGTCTAGTTCACTAACAATGTCACATCTTGATGTGCCAGGTACTTAGAGAGTATCAAGAAACAACAATTTACATAAGGTAACCTTCTTGGAATTAATTCTCGCTCGTACATTGTTATGGATTAAGAGCGAATTTTGAAGGTGTTCATTTTCATTGAATTTGAGCGGCGTTATATTATATTGATTTAAAAAGATGACACAAAGTGCTGGAGTAGCTTGTCGTGTCATGTAGCATTGGCCTAGTGGAATCACAAACGCTTGCTATCGGCTGGTGCGGTTTTCATGATCGCGGGAGTGTTTTCGTGGGGGTATATATAGCGTCCACTCAAGCTCCACCCTGTTAGAAGGAGCTTCGTATTTTTGGCTGTTCTAAACGTGTTTAAGTAAATCACTTTATTGTCGTTCAAAATAAAGAATCTTACCTTACTCAATCGACTCGACTCGCCAAGGTGGTGACCCCGTCAGTCCGACCATTTATTCGGACTTCGATCATGCAAGCCACTGCTAACCCCGACGCCTAGCCTACCCTGCAAAATACTGTGGGCCTGAAACTGCCCATTTTGTGTTCACCCACATTGAGGCCCAATTCTATGAAAGTAAGCATGCAGGTACAGCAGGCAGTGAAGAAAGCGAATGGCATGTTGGCCTTTATAACAAGAGGAATCGAATGTAGGAGCAAAGAGGTCCTTCTGCAGTTGTACAGAGCCCTAGTGAGACCACACCTGGAGTATTGTGTGCAGTTTTGGTCCCCTAATTTGAGGAAGGACATTCTTGCTATTGAGGGAGTGCAGCGTAGATTCTCAAGGTTAATTCCTCGGATGGCCGGACTGGCATATGTTGATAGAATGGAGCGGCTGTGCTTGCATACTGTGGAATTTAGAAGGATGAGCGGGGATCTAATGGAAACATAAGATTATTAAGGGATTGGACACGCTAGAGTCAGGAAACATGTTCCCGATGTTGGGGGAGTCAAGAACCAGGGGCCACAGTTTAAGAATAAGGGGTAGGCCATTTAGAATGGAGATGAGGAAAAACTTTTTCACCCAGGGAGTTGCGAATCTGTGGAATTCTCTGCCTCAGAGGGCAGTGGAGGCCAATTCTCTGGATGCTTTCAAGAGAGTTAGATAGATAGCGGAGTCAGGGGATATGATGAGAAGGCAGGACCGGGGTACTGATTGTGGATGATCAGCCATGATCACATTGAATGGCGGTGCTGGCTCAAAGGGCCGAATGGCCTACTCCTGCACCTATTGTCTATTGTCTATTGTCCCGCTGAGTCCCGCTATACTCCAGCCTTTTGTGTCTATCTTCGGCGTAAACCACCATCTGCAGTTCCTTCCCACTCGTTGAGAAAAATACCTGTTCTGTTCGGAATAAACATTTGACCTTGGCTTCCGCAAAGCAGTTCAAAAAGAAAAATAGCGATTCACCACCTAGAAACGCGATAACGGGACGCATAGTGCTACATTAAGATGAATGTTCCCAGGCTTTGTCAGGGAAAGCTGGTATTTGCTGGTGCCTTTGGATGATTAAAGATAAAAGATCAGCGCACAATAATTACTGTATATTCACATTGGTTTACTGTAAGGCAAGGAGACCTGAATAAAAATGACTTTATTCCTGAGCACCAAGTCTTCTTTGTACCATGCCGACAAAGATCTCTCTGTGTTTGGCAGTGCTGTAAAACAATTGGATGTTAAAAATTATAATCATAAATAATTGAACTGAGAGAAATTAAATAAAACAAAATGGTAAGATTAAACGAGAACTTACCAGTTTGAAGTTTGATCTTGATTTTATGAGGAGTTACAATGAGCGATTACGTGAAGAATTTTAGGGGTAACATGAGGGGGAACTTCTTTACTCAGAGAGTGTTAGCGGTGTGGAATGAACTTCCAGTGGAAGTGGTGGAGGCAGGTTCGTTGGTATCATTTAAAAATAAATTGGATAGGCATATGGATGAGAAGAGAATGGAGGGTTATGGTATGAGTGCAGGCAGGTGGGACTAAGGGAAAAAAAAAGTTGTTCGGCACGGACTTGTAGGGCCGAGATGGCCTGTTTCCGTGCTGTAATTGTTATATGGTTAAGAAGGGCCGTCCGTCTGCGTGCGCGTCAATCTTCAAAGCAGCGGTGTTAAATCACAGATAAAAAGAAGAGACCTGAGAATAGTAAGATTGTGAAGAAACTAGAACATCCATATGACCTTGATATTATGAGGGTGGGAGCGGTGGGCACGTAATCGCTCATCGTAACTCCTCATAAAATCAAGATCAAACTTCAAACTGGTAAGTTCTCATTTAATCTTATTATTTTACTTCGGAGTCACGCGAGTGACTACGTGAAGATTTCAAAGCTCTGTAATTTTACGCCGGTTACGAATCCAGGCGTCACACACTGAATGGATTGACCATGGATGCGTGTAATCATTAAAGCATTCAGACATAACGTAGTTAAGTAAAGAGACTGATGCTTTAAATGAAAGAAAAGTTTTTAGAAAAGTTACCCCTCCCAACCTTGCGGGGAAAACTAAGGGACAGAACTTAAAATGGTACGTGCAAACACCCCCAGTCCGGTTATGGGTTTGTTATAAAACCGGTGGACCGTTATTTAATTCGTCCATCCTGCAGCCACTAGGATGTCGTCAAGGGGCACGTCCATAGCTCTTGCTGCCGACGTAGATGCAGCCCTGGTGGAGTGAGATTTAACCATATAAATGTTTACTCCTGCTACCGCCATTACCTCTTTTGACCATCTGGAGATGGTTTGAGTTGACACCTTTTGGTGTGTTTTTTTTTTATGGCTGATGAGGACCGATTGTTCTGAGCCTCTGAGGTTCTCCGTAACTCTCAGATAGTGGTGTTAGTATGTTACCACCCACACAACCGTTGGTCCTCTGGATATGCCAAGAACTGGATCTCCATCCCTGGCATTCCTGGCCTGCTATGTTTTATCAGATTCCTGATTACGAATGTTATGTTGTTCATATTGGTGGTCATGTAGTCCAAGCGTAGCTTCTGCAGTGTCTGGACTCTTTGTCAGCATACCACTTTCAGGGTTAGTTATAGGCGGTCCCCACTGTCAAAGTAGGGTTAGTACCATGCTCACATCCCATGTGTCAGTGTACCTTGGCCTTGGAGGTCTTAAATTGTAAATTCCCTTCATGAATTTTGTTGTAAAGGGGTGCGTTCCTATCGAACTGTGCCCTGCTTCCGGCACCAGATTTGAGGAGAGTGCGCCTCTGGCACTATAGATTGCACTATAACTTAGTTTATAGTTATAGTACAGTTGATAGGAACTCCAAGACATCCGTTATCCGAACTGTGTTATATTTGTTCGGACAGTCCTATGCCTTGAAATGGGTTCCTCAGAATCTGCAGACCAACAAGTTATACGTTCATGTAGTGGATGATTACTCCCTGTAACTGGGTTCACTAGGAGGTCCCTGCTCTTGGGTACAGCCATTACTGGCTGGACTATAATTCCCAACATTTTTGGTGACCAGGCTTGAGTAGGCCAATCTGGCACTACCATATAACCATATAACCATATAACCATATAATAATAATAATAATAATAATAATAATAATAATAATAATCTTATTTATATAGCACATTTTTAGTCAACTTGCATTGACCCCAAAGTGCTTCACATAATTACATTACATTTACACACAGGCAAAGGTGGGTGAAGTGTCTTGCCCCAAGGACACAACAACAGTATGCACTCCAAGCGGGATTAGAACCGGCTACCTTCCGGTCGCCAGCCGAACACTTAGCCCATTGCGCCATCTGTCTATAACAATTACAGCACGGAAACAGGCCATCTCGACCCTTCTAGTCCGTGCCGAACACGTATTCTCCCCTAGTCCCATATACCAATATGCCTGTGGCTTAGTCTTGCTTGATTTTTGTCAAGCATCGGTTTGTGAGACAAGTTGGCGGAAAGCATACATAAACATTACTCCCCAATTGAGGGAGAAAGCATTCACTGCCTTGCTCCTGGATCCAGCTCGCAAGACACATATCTGGGTAACTAATGGTTAGTCTAGATGCAAACGGATCAACATCTGGTATGCCAAATCATGTAGTTATTTTGTTAAATACCGTCTGATTCAACATCCATTCTGTGTTGTTATTAAACATTCGTGGTCCAGCATCTGTCACCGTGTTATATTTACCTCGTAGATTTCCCAAATATTCCTCTCGATACACCAGTGCCAAATGAGGTTCAACAATCTGTCGTAAGATACAGATTTTACACCACTCTTGTTAATGGATATATGCCACCGCAGTGGCGTTTTCAATCTGAATTTGAACAAACACCGGTTACATATCGCTACAGAGAACCTTGAGTCCATATTGTGCCCCCAACAATTCTGGGTAATTGATTCCATGTGTTGGGGAATTACAGACTCCTGCTCATTCCATCTTCCCCCACAGCTTTAGACTGTGTTGGTGTCTCCCCATCCTTAGCCGCTTGTATAGGTCTGAAGAACCCACGATGGCTTTCGAGCAAAATTTCCCTGAGCTGTCTCCCATTCGTTATCCACCATAGTTATTCAACAATGCTGGCAATCCATAGTTTGCCAATTCGGCCTGCATGTAATCTGAGTGTTCGTTCCTTTGCTTGCTGTAAGTTCTGGTAATGCAAAGGCCCGTACTGCTGGGAATGCAGCTACTATTTGCCAATTACACTCGCTGTTTGCCTGATAGATGGCTAGAATTTGACTATCAGTTCATTACAGGCTTAATTAATATTGTTGTTTGCCCGTAGGCAAAGTCACCAACATATTTACTGTTTTTGATAGTAAATTCTAGGTAATCAATTACCCTTGTAGGTGTCAATTTTGATTTAACTGGATGGATGAGGTAACCAATTCTTTCAAACAAGGTTTTGGTTTGGTTGACTGATGCTTCTGCCAATTCTTGGTGACTCCAAATTGAAAATGTCCTCCAAATATGTCATCACTATGTGGTTTTGAGACCTTTGTAGTCCCAGAATTGGTTTCCGTAGTTTAGTCAATAGTCTAGGAGCTGATGTCAACGCATTTGGCAGAGCCATGCCATCCAGTTAAACTTCAAATATCTCCTGTTCTTAGTGAATAGACACTGAATAGTATGCATCTTTGAGGTCGATGCATGCCATGTGACCATTTTATAGGAAGCTCCTATAAAAGAGTAGTTAGCCCGTAACAAAAAATTGCTGTTTCTAAAAGTCTGTACTGCACAAATGAGTTAAACCTGGATGAAGTGACATCCTCCGTCTGTCACCTGTCCTGGAAGGCAATCCTGCCCAAAATACTGGGCCTGCCTTGAAGACAATTCCGGTCCGAGTTCCACGTCTGCTTGGAACCTATGTATGTTGTGCAGTAAAAAATAATCACATGTTGTTATCTGTTTTTTAAAACCAGATCTGAAATTCATGTTATTATCATTTTGAATAAAAACACAAGAGTAAAATTACCAGCATGTAACTGGTCCACAATCCCTTGTTTCAGTAAACCCAGACCCACCTACCTCCATGGCTACATTAACTTAAACAGTGCTATATAAGTAAAAGTTACTTACTTACTTCCTTTCTTCTGCTTGTCCCTGGGAAGGTCCCCCCCCCCTCCCCCTGCTTTTGTACTCTGATTCAGAGTGGTTTCTTCCATATGTATTTCCCCCTCCAATGGGGAAGACATTGGGTTGCCCCATTATGCGAGGCTCCCGGTACTGCCTGCTGTAGGCTCCGGGTTGACACAGCTCCCTCCTTGGAGCAGGTTATTGTTGGAGCAACTTCTCCAAAAAGTTGCTCCTATGTGGGAGAGTCGTCCTCAGACGCTCTCCGTTGAGGGAGGGTATCCCTTTCCCTCCCCGGACTCTTCTGAGTCAACTTGCAGGTGGATTTTCCCGTACTGCAGGACCACCAACGGAGCTCCACCTCCTGCAACAAGTCTCCTGCTGGTTCAGCTGCTGGCGCTAAATGTCGGGAAACACCGTTGCCCGCTACTGGGAAATGTTGCGGTCTTCGGCAGCTGACTTCCCCGCGGACCGTCTCCTCGACATCTGGGCCCTGAAACTACAAAAAGTTTCAAGCCCGAAAGAACGCAGGTAAGTAATTCAACTTTCCTTACCTGCCCATCCTGACGGCCTGGGAGGACACAATGCGTGCCAGTCCGTCGCGCGTTGCGTTCAGACGTAATGACGCGCACGCAGACGGACGGCCCTTCTGCACGTAGTCACTCACGTGACTCCGAAGTAAAACCTCTTTTTTTGCTTGCCACCGTCTCCCAATGACATGAGGAGAAGAAGATGGTAGATATGAATTCTCTCTGTCATTCATGAAAGGCGGCATGGTGGCACAGCGGTATAGTTGCTGCCTTACAGTGCTTACAGCACCGGAGAACCCGGTTCGATCCTGACTGCCGGTGCTGTCTGTACGGAGTTTGTACGTTCTCCCCGTGACCTGCGTGGGTTTTTTTCTGAGATCTTCGGTTTCCTCCCACACTCCAAAGGCCTGCAGGTTTGTAGGTTAATCAGCTTGGTGTAACGTAAAACTTGTCCCTAGTGGGTGTAGGATGGTGAAACAGTGCGGGGATCACTAGTCGGTGCGAACTCTGTGGACCAAAGGGCCTGTTTCCGCGCTGTACCTCTAAACTAAAGTAAACTAAACTAATGGCGGCTACGTTATTAATATGCAGATGTTACCTCGAGGAGGCACGAAAATGATCACAAGGCAAAACACTATTTTTCTTTCTAAGAAGCCTTCCACTTGCCCCAGGTAATGGATGATACTGTAGGTGACCCTTGTTAATAAAAGCGCACTGCTGTATCAGCGTTAGACAGAACAATGGTGAAGGCTGTGGGAGGGAGGAGGGAGAACAAAGGAAGTCACGCCATGGGAGAACAACCGGGAGGAGGGGGTGGAGAGAACAAAAGGGAGACCTGGCATGGGATACTTTGTAACTTGTCACTGCCTTTTATGTGGCAACTCCCTGCCTACCTTGGGTCTGCACAACAAAGCATGTCGCTGTGACTTGGCACATCTGACAATAAAGTAAAGTATTAGATCATAATGTCATAGGCGATAGCAGAATTAGGCCATTCAGCCCATCAAGTCTACTCTGCCATTCAATCGTGGCTGATCTATCTCTCCTTCCTAACCCTATTCTCCTGCCTTCTTCCCATAACCTCTGACACCCGTATTAATCAATAATCTATCTATCATTCATCAATCAACATCATCATAAGATCACTCACTCATTCATTCCTTCACACATTCACTCAATCATTCTTTCATTCACTCATTTGCTCATTCTTTCATTCATTCATTCACACATTCACTCAACCATTCTTTCATTCACTAATTTATCCATTCATACATTCATTCATTCATTCATCCACACATTCACTCAATCATTCATTCATGCATTTACTCATTCACTCACTCACTCATTCATTCATTAATTTGTTAATTCACTCACTCATTCATTCATCCTTTCATCCATTCATTCATGCATCCTTTCATTCAATCATTCATTCATTCAACTGCATAGAATGAGAACAAGAAAGACCAAGAGAACTAACAAATCCTTTCTGTAAAATGTCATCATATAATCTGAAAAAAAAAACAATTCTTCATCTGCACAATTCAATTATTCCAGCAAACAGTTTGGTTTTAATAAAGTCTTCATTTTTTTTTATTTCACAAAATATCAGGTATTCCAATGTTTAGAGTTACAGCACCGAAACAGGCCCTTCGGCCCACCGATTCCCCATCAATGAGCAATACCCGCACATTATCATACACACACTAGGAACAATTTTACATTTATAACAAGCTATTAACCTACAAACCTGTACGTTTTTGGCGTGTGGGAGAAAACCGAGGATCTTGGAGAAAACCCATGCAGGTCATGGGAAGAACGTACAGATTCTGTACACACAGAGTCGGGATCGAACCTGGGCCTCTGGCGCTGCAAGCACTGTGATGCAGCAACTCTACATCTGAGCCATGTAATCTGTAGAGAAACACAATTCTTCATCTGCACAATTCAATTATTCAAGGGCAAACTTCAAGTGAGTGAGATATTATACTAGATGCTGCTAGGACTCGAGGGCGTGAGCTACAGGAAGAGGTTGAGTAGGCTGGGGCGCTATTCCTTGGCGCGCAGGAGGATGAGGGGTGATCTTATAGAGCTGCACAAAATCATCAGATGAATAGATCGGGTAGATGAACAGAGTCTTGTGCCCAGAGTAGGGGAATCGAGAACTAGAGGACATAGGTTTAAGGTGAGGGATGGAAAGATTTAATAGGAACCTGAGAGGTAACATTTTTACACAAAGGTGTATGGAACGAGCTGCTGGAGGAGGTAGTTGAGACAGGGACTATCCCAATGTGTAAGAAACATTTGGACAAATACATAGAAAGGACAAGTTTAGATGGATAGGAGCCGAACGCAGGCAGGTGGGACAGGTGCCTTTTAATCTGTGGAATCCTCTGCCTCATAGGGCGGTGGAAACAGGTTCTCTGGATGCTTTCAAGATAGAGCAAGATAGGGCTCTTAAAAATAGTGGTCAGGGTATATGGGGATAAGGCAAGAACGGGGTACTGATTGGGGATGATCAGCCATGATCACATTAAATGGCGGTGCTGGCTCGAAGGGCCAAATGGCCTACTCCTGCACCTATTGTCTATTGTCTAATACGTTTAGTCTTTTGCCTTTTACTTTTAGTTCAATTTAGTTTGGATATACATAGAAACTTAGAAAATGGGTGCAGGAGTAGGCCATTCGGCCCTTCGAGCCTGCCTCGCCATTCAATATGATCATGGCTGATCATCCAACTCAGTATCCTATCCCTGCCTTCTTTCCATACCCCCTGATCCCTTTAGCCACAAGGGCCACATCTAACTCCCTCTTAAATATAGCCAATGAACTGGCCTCAACTACCTTCTGTGGCAGAGAGTTCCAGAGATTCACCACTCTCTGCGTGAAAAATGTTTTTTCTCATCACAGTCCTAAAAGATTTCCTCTTTATCCTTGAACTGTGACCCCTTGTTCTGGACTGTGTCTTTTACCCAGCCTAGGGGATTCAAGAACCAGACAACATGGTTTTAAGGTCAGAGGGGGAAGATTAAATAGGAACCTGTGGGGCAACCTTTCCACAGAGGTGTATGGAGCGATCTGCCAGAGGGTAGCATTGGCGACTTATTGCCTTACACTGCCAGAGACCCGGGTTCAATCCTGACCTCGGGTGCTGTCTGTATGGAGTTTGCACGTTCTCACAGTTACCTGCATGTGTTTTCTCCGGGATCTCTGGTTTCCTCCCACAATCCAAGACCGTACAGGTTTGTAGGTTATTTGCTTTGGTACAATTGTAAATTGTCCTTAGTATGTGTAGGATAGTGTTAGTGCGCGGGGATCGCTGGTCGGCATGTGCTTGGTGGGTTGAAGGGCCTGTTTTCGAGCAGTATCTCTAAACTAAACTAAACTAAAAGAGGTAGTTGAGCCAGATACTATAACAGCACTTAAAATACATTTGGACATGTACATGGATAAGAAAGGACTAGAGGGATATGGACCAAACATTGACAGGTGGAACTAGTGTAAATGGAGCATGGACTAGTTGGATCTGATTCCATGCTGTATGACTCTATGACCCTATCCACATCATTTGCAAACATCAAAATGTGCCCAGTCATATCTATTATCAAAATTTGCCCAGTCATAGCAAAAAGGATTTGAGCATAGGAGCAGGGAGGTTCTACTGCAGTTGTGCATGGTCTTGGTGAGACCACACATGGAGTATTGTGTACAGTTTTGGTCTCCTAATCTGAGGAAAGACATTCTTGCCATAGAGGGAGTACAGAGAAGGTTCACCAGACTGATTCCTGGGATGTCAGGACTTTCAATATGAAGAAAGACTGGATAGATTCGGCTTGTACTCGCTAGAATTTTGAAGATTGAGGGGGGATCTTATAGAAACCTACAAAATTCTTAAGGGGTTGGACAGGCTAGATGCAGGAAGATTGTTCCCGATGTTGGGGAAGTCCAGGACAAGGGGTCACAGCTTAAGGATAGAGGAGAAATCTTTAAGGACCGAGATGAGAAAAATATTTTTCTCACAGAGAGTGGTGAATCTCTGGAACTCTCTGCCACAGAAGGTAGTTGAGGCCAGTTCATTGGCTATATTTAAGAGGGAGTTAGATGTGGCCCTTGTGGCTAAAGGGATCAGGGGGTATGGAGAGAAGGCAGGTACAGGACACTGAGTTGGATGATCAGCTATGATCATGAGGCTCGAAGGGCCGAATGGCCTACTCCTGCACCTATTTTCTATATTTCTATGTTTCTATGTTTCTATGATCCTGTGTAGCAAGAAATTGCAGATACCGGTTTACACCGAAGATAGACACTAAATGCTGGAGTAACTCAGCAGGGCGGGCAGCATCTCTGGAGAGAAAGGTGAGGTTTCAGGTCGGAACCCTTCTTCATACTGAGGCAATACACGATTACGATCAAACCGTCCACAGTGTACAGGATAAAGGTGTATAATGTTATGTCTATTCTCCTCTTGTCTAAAAAGTAATAGTTTGTTGTGACCTGTTGCTCTCTGTCCTTATCCAAACTATCACTGACAGTCCAGCTACATGAGCATTGATTTTATTAACCAGCATTTTATGTTCTATTTTCCTAAACACTTTCATTGGATCCATAGTTTATGTAGGGGGCGCTGCTCTGGCAGCAGCCATGTCAGCAGCGCGTCAGTTTTTTCAACCTTTTTTTTTTTTTTATTTTTTAGTATGTTTTAAAGTATGTACTTTGTGTTACTCGGTGTGTCTTGTGTGGGGGGTGGTGAGGGGGGAACCGTTTCGGTCGCTTCCTCCACGGAGAGGTGAGTTTTTCCAGGTCGCCTCCCCCGTGGCCTAACATCAAGGATCGGCGTGAACTTTCCCGGAGATACGCCCGAGGGTTCAGCGGCGGGCGCAGCGTGGACTCTCGGCGTGGAGCGTGTGAGCCCTCGCTGGAGGGCAGCGCTCCGTTTCGCTGGCCCGGGGCAGCCGGCAGCCTGAAGCCGCGGTCTGCAGAGCTCCAGCTGGTACGGCGTCTACAGCCCGGGATCCCTCGTGGGGAAGAAGAAGCCATCACTGCCGGCCCGCGGCCAACTTCTACCGCGGGTCCGACGTGGACTTACCATCACCCCTGGGTGGGAGCTTCGACCACCGGCCCTGCGGTCTGCGGTGCTTCTGGCTGCGGCGGGGACTTTAAATCTTGACCGATCGGCCTACACCATCTTAAAGCCGCGGTCTCCGGTGAGGAAGAGCCGATCCTGGACTGACTGGACTCTGGTCCTGTCCACGGGGGGTGGGGGGGAAATGGAGGTGGACTGGCCAAATATTGTGCCTTCCACCACAGTGATGAATGCTGTGGTGGATGTTTGTGTTACAGTTTTATTGTGTTACAGTTCTTTATTATTGTACTGCTGCTGACAACCCAAATTTCCACCGACCCTGGTTGTGTGGCAATAAATTATATCTATCTATCTATCTATCTATCTATATGGAAAATATTCACATCATTTCTTTCATCTGCCTTCTTTGCTGCTTCATCAATTATTTCTGTTGGGTTTCTGAAACATAATCTTCCTTTCACAAATTTGTGCTGGCGTTCCTTACTTGACTCAAACCTTTTGAATATATTTTAGATACATATTGCTGGACTAAGTGCGACAGGCAGCATCACTGGAGAATAGGAATGGGTGACGTTTTGGGTCCAGATCCTGAAGAAGTGTCTCGACCTGAAATGTCACCCATTCCTTCTCTCGAGTGATGCTGTTTATCCCGCTGAGTTGGTCCAGCATTTTGTGTCTGCTTCCAATATTTACTAGTTTATTCCTTTATACTGAGCGTATGCCGGCACTGGGCCTGTACTCGCTGGAGTTTAGAAGGATAAGGGGGGGACCTCATTGACACTTACCGAATAGTGAAAGGCTTGGATAGAGTGGATGTGGAGAGAATGTTGGGAGAGTCTAGGTCCAGAGATCACAGCCTCAGAATAAAAGGATGTTCCTTTAGAAAGATGAGGAGAAATGTCTTTCATCAGAGGGTGGTCAATCTGTGGAATTAATTGACACAGAAGGCTGTGGGGACCATGTCAATAGATATTTCTAAGGCTTCTCAGCGCCAGAGACCTGGGTTCGATCTTGACCTCAGGTGCTGTCTGTGTGGAGTTTGCGTGTTCTCCCTGTGACCACATTGGTTTACACCAGATGACTCCTGTTTCCTCCAACATCCCAAAGACGTGGGTCGGCAGGCTAATTGTCCTCTGGTGAGCAGGGATGTGAAAGTGGGCTAAAACAGCTTAGTGCAAATGGGCAATCGATGGTCGGCATGGACTCGACGGGTCTGTTTCCGCGCTGTATCTCTAAACTAAATTCAATGGAATCAAATGGCAAATGCCAAGTGTGCTTCATTTTCATATTTACCAAGGAAAGTAGCAATGGCATTTTTACTTACAGCAGCTTAACAGACTCAACTCAGTAGTAACATGGTGTAAGGTTGTGAAAAACAGCATGATGGTCAATTAAGTCAAATCTACGGCAGGGAATGCATTGAAGTAGGAATGCAGTTGAAACCTGCAGATTGTAAAGGTCAGAGATCCAGGTACTAGATAGGCTGGAACAGTTATGTTTAAAACAGGCAGTCAACCAGCAACTAATCATTAACTGACTCTGCGAGGAGTGTACTAATGAGGGGCGGTTCTTGAAACAAGTGAGTTATGTTAGAGAACGGCATGATAAAATGGAAGACTTATAATGGGCTCAGACAATCTTTAATAGGACTTCACTGGACCTTATCTTGCACTAAACATTATCCCCTTTATCCTGCAGATACACTTGTAATTATGTATAATTTTGCCACTGGTAGACCCAGACCCGAAATGTCATCCTTTTCATGTTCTTCAGGGATGTTGCCTGACCCATTGAGTTACTCCAGCACTTTGTGCCTTTCCTTAAGTTTAATCTTTCCTTTTAATTTCCAACACTGCTAATAGATAGTGTACAAAGTAGACAAAAGTGCTGGAGAAACTCAGCGGGTGCAGCAACATCTAGGCAGCGAAGGAAATGGGCAAGGTTTCAGGCCAAAACCCTTCTTCAGAATGGTGGGGGGCGGGGAGGAGAAAGGAACAAGCAGGACAGACAGACAGAAAGCTGAAGGAGAGGTAGGAAGGGGAGGAGACAGCAAGGGCTAACAAAATTGGGAGAATTCAATGTTCATGCCCGCAGGATGCAGACTCCCCAAGCGGAATATGAGGTGCTGTTCCTCCAATTTCCGGTGTTGCTCACTCTGGCCATGGAGGAGACCCAGGACAGAGAGGGTCGGATTGGGAATGGGAGGGGGAGTTGAAGTGCTGAGCCTCCCAGTGGGCGACAAAAAAAAAACTGAACTGAACTGTCCGTTTAGCAAGGGCAGGTAAATGTGGAATTAGGGGAGGGCACCATTAACTGGTTAATTAAGGGAGGGCACCAGTAAATGGTTAATTAGAGGAGGGCACCAGTAAATGGTTAATTAGAGGAGGGCACCAGTAAATGGTTAATTAGAGGAGGGCACCAGTAAATGGTTAATTAGAGGAGGGCACCAGTAAATGGTTAATTAGAGGAGGGCACCAGTAAATGGTTAATTAGAGGAGGGCACCAGTAAATGGTTAATTAGAGGAGGGCACCAGTAAATGGTTAATTAGAGGAGGGCACCAGTAAATGGTTAATTAGAGGAGGGCACCAGTAAATGGAGAATTAGAGGGAACTAACCACAAATATTAGTGTAAACAAGTCTTGTAGTCATCTATTATTCTCCTCTTTTCTGCTTCTTTGTTTCTCGGAGATCTTACATTGCACCATGCAATCTCCCTGCTGTTGTAGGATCACATCTACAACCTCATGGTGTTTCTCCCACTTGGCTCTATAAGCAAGGTAAGGGGGAAATCAATCGTGTTGGAAAACCTTGATGACTTTGATTGAGCGAGTTTTGCTGTGTGGTAAGATGTCAATATAATCACCTGTTGATGCTCGTTGGAAACTTGTACTGTGGAGAAACATTACGGCTTCCACAAAGATCGACAATCAAAAGGCATGAGTCCTTGTCAATAGTGTGACAACAGATACCAGGGCAATGCCCCCTGAAGAGAATGAAAATGACAACCAGGCATGCTAGTTCAGTCAGTGCTAAATACATTAGACTTAAGCGTTCAAAGTTCTGTAGTTTAGTTCAGTTTAGTTTAGAGATGCAGCGCGGAAACAGGCCCTTCGGCCCACCGAGTCCGCACTGACCAGCGATCCCCGCACACTTAAGGGGCTGTCCCACTGTACGAGCTAATTCAAGAGCTCTCCCGAGTTTAAAAGAAAATCAAACTCGTGTTAAGTACGTAGAATGTACGTCGTGGGTACGTCGGAGCTCGGGCGTCTCTTAGCGGCTCGTTACGCTAACGGCAGGTAGTCTGGAAACGCGGTAAGCTCGTGAAGACTCGTGAAAATTTTTAAACATGTTGAAAAAGGTCCACGAGAGACCTGAGTACCTACGAGCGGCTATTACCGTAATTCTCCGCGTTCGAATTAGGGGAAACTCGGGAAAAGTTTTGAATTAACTCGGACAGGCCCTTAACACTATCCCACACACACTAGGAACAATTTACATTTATACCAAGCTAATTAACCTATAAACCTGTACTTCTTTTGAGGTTGGGATGGAACCGAAGATCTCAGGGAAAAGCATAAAGGTCACGGGGGAGAATGTACAAACTCCATCCAGGATCCAACTTGGGTCTCTGGCATTGTAAGCGCTGAAACCTGGGTCACTGTCATCTGCTGCTGCGTCACCGTAATAAACACCTTAGACTTTAGATTTTAGAATTTAGATATATGTAGCGTGGAAAGAGGCCCTTCAAGAACATAAAAAATCTGTGCAGACAGCACCCGTAGTCAGGATGGATTCCGGGTCTCTGGAGCTGTAAGGCAGCAACTCTACTGCGCCACAGAGCTGCCTGATCCGTTTGGAGATAGCTTTTCACCGTACCTCGGTACACATGTCCATGACAACCTGGCATGCTACTTAAGGCTGGATGCAGGAAGATTATTCCCGATGTTGGGGAAGTCCAGAACTAGGGGTTACAGTTTAAGGATAAGGGGGAGATCTTTTAGGACCGAGATGAGAAAATCACTTTTTTACACAGAGAGTGGTGAATCTGTGGAATTCTCTGCCACAGAAGGTAGTTGAGGCCAGTTCATTGGCTATATTTAAGAGCTCACAGTTTAAGGATAAGAGGGAAGTCTTTTAGAACCGAAATGAGAAAATCATTTTTTACACAGAGAGTGGAGAATCTGTGGAATTCTCTGCCACAGAAGGTAGTTGAGGCCAGTTCATTGGCTAGATTTAAGAGCGAGTTAGATGTGGCCCTTGTGGCTAAAGGGATCAGGGGGTATGGAGAGAAGGCAGGGATGGGATACTGAGTTGGATGATCAGCCATGGTCCTATTGAATAGCGGTGCAGGCTCGAAGGGCCGAATAGCCTACTCCTGCACCTATTTTTATGTTTCTATGTTTCTATGATAAACCTATACCAAAACCCTAAAGAATATTGGTTACTTTTCGCCTCATCTTCACCAGGAACATTGCATTTCTAGAAAGAAGGAATGGGTGACATTTTGGGTCGAGACATTTCTCCAGTCTGAAGGAGAGCCTCGACTGCTGTAAGATAAAGATAAGATAAGATAAGATAAATACTTTATTAATCCCCTTATTCAGGGGAAATTCAGATGTCCTTGCAGCACACTAATAAAAATACAACATAGCATTCAAGAAGTTTAACATTAAAACATAAAAACATCCCCCCACAGTGGTTCCCACTGTGGGGGGAGGCACAAAGTCCAGTCCCCATCCTCTTGTCCACCCAGAGTCGTGCCTATTGAGGCCTCCACAGTCGCCATTACGGGGCCCGATGTTCCCGGCCGTTCTCGCCGGATGATGGTACTCCGGCATCGGGAAAACCCTCAGCGGCTTGGGGTGCCAGGAACGGCCGCCTTCTTACCGGAGACCGCAGCTTGACAAGCGCTGGACGAAGGTTCACACACTGGCGATCTCGTGTAAAGTTCAGCGCCGCAGCTGACCGCTCCACAGAACCGCGGCTCCACGATGTTTTTATCGGCGGTCCCAGCATTCTGGAGTTCCAGCGCGGCGACCCAGGCAAGGCATCACCCGCTCCGCCCGCTCCGTGACAGCGCTCCAGCGCTGCGCCGCCGCCAAAGCCGAGGTTCTGGCCAGGTCCCCTCAGGAAACGTCGCTCCAGGACCCGCTGGTAGGCCGCGAGGACAGGTCGAAGGCGCTGCTCGGAGGAAGGCAGCCTCTCCGACCAGGTAGGGGCTTGAAAAAGCAGTTTCCCCCTCCCCCCCACCCCCCACACATAAAAAGATTAAACCCCCCGACTACACACTTTAATGTACTAAAAATAATAAAAAAGAAGTGAAAGAAACGGGCAGCTGCAGGACAGGCGCCGTACAGGACAGCGCCCCCACTCCAAGATGATACTCCAAATGCGGCCTAACCATCATCCTTTAGACCTCCAGAGACTTGGTATTTGTGATTCTCTTTTCCTTTATCCTTTCTCATTCTAGTTTCCTTGTACGAGCAACACATACAAAGTACGTCAAAAAGGTAATCCAGTGCATGCTATTTTCACTGATCCACGTCAATGTTAAAGCACCTTTTTAACCCGAGAGACATTAGACTTCAGAGATGCAGCTCAGAGACAGAGCCTTCGCTCACCATGTCCACGCCGACCCAGTACACTACCACTATCCTACACACACTAGGGACAATGTTACAATTTATTCCGAAGCCAATTAACCTACAAACCTGTATGTCCTGGGAGTGTGGGAGGAAACCAAAGATCTCTGAGAAATCCCACGCAGGTCAAGGGGGGAATGTACAAACTCCATGCAGACAGCGCCCTTATTCGGGATAGAACCCGGGACTCCGACGTTGCATTTGCTGTGTACAATGGGTGACGTTTCACTGTGTTGGAGTACGTCAGCGGGTCAGGCAGCATCTCTGGAGAACATGGGTTCTCTGAAGCTCCAGTACTTTGTGTCCGACCTGCGTATCAATGTGCCTATCTAAAGCCCCCCTTTGAGAATTTATTGCACAAACCCAGTGATTTCTCCTCTGTTTCATCCTCCATTCTCTGCGTCAGCACAAAGCTTTTTTGGGTATTTTTTTGACAATTCCCTCCTCATGCAGTATTTATCGTGTATATTTATATCCATGTTACTATTTGGACTCTGGGCTGTTTGCAAGTATAGTCTGCAATAAAGTCAATGTTCAACGGCAAGTCATCTGCTTTCATTTCAGTCATGTTTCAGTGGTCATCAGTTGCCTGGATAGAGTAGATGTGGATCTATCTACCTCGGCCTTAAAAATATCCATCGACTTAGCCACAGCGACCTTCTGTGGCAATGAATTCCACAGATTCACCACCCTCTGACCAAAGAAATTCCTCTCCATCTCCTTCCAAATGGAATGTCCTTTAATTCTGTGTCTATGACCTCTAGTCCTAGACTCTCCCACTGGTGGAAACATCCTCTCCACATCCATTCCAGCCTTTCACTATTCTGTATGTATCAATGAGGCTCTCCCCTCATTCTTCTAAACTCCAGCGAGTACAGGCCCAGTGCCGACAAGCACTCATCATAGGTTAATGCACAAGTCAGTGTAAGAGGTCTCCAAAGAAGACCTGGAGGATAATCCTCAACTCACTCGGTAATTCAAAGATTGAATCTATGAAAGCCAATGTGAGACAAACTGCAGGCAGCATCATCGATTGATTCTGATCAATGCAGCAGGGAAGTGGCTCCTTTGGCCCACCGAGTCCAAAACCCACCATCGATCACTCGTGTACACCAATATAATGCAGAAACAAAGAACTGGAGATGTTGGTTTACACCAAATAGAAACATAAAGTGCTGGAGTAACTCAGTGGGTCAGGCAGCATCTCTGGAGAACACGGATAGGTGACGTTTCACAGAGTGCTGGAGTAACTCAGCGGGTCAGGCAGCATTTCTGGAGAACATGGATAGGTGACGTTTCACAGAGTGCCGGAGTAACTCAGTGGGTCAGGCAGCATCTGTGGAGAACATGGATAGGTGACGTTTCACAGAGTGCCGGAGTAACTCAGCGGGTCAGGCAGCATCTCTGGAGAACATGGATAGGTGACGTTTCACAGAGTGCTGGAGTAACTCAGCGGGTCAGGCAGCATCTCTGGAGAACATGGATAGGTAACGTTTCACAGAGTGCTGGAGTAACTCAGCGGGTCAGGCAGCATTTCTGGAGAACATGGATAGGTGACGTTTCACAGAGTGCTGGAGTAACTCAGCGGGTCAGGCTGCACATCTGGAGAACATGGATAGGACCCTTTAGAGTTCAATTTGAAGAAGTGCCATAAGTTCATTAGTTCTATGAGCAGAATTAATCCATTTGGCCAATTAAGTCTACTCCACCACTCAATCATGGCTGATCTATCTTTCCCTCTCAACCCCATTCTCCTGCCTTCTCCTCATAACCCTTGACACCCGTACTAATTGAGTCCTGCCCCAAGACGTCACCTATCCATGGTCTCCCGAGATGCTGCTTGATCTGCTGAGTTACTCCAGTACTTTGTGTCCTGTTCTGTAAACCAGCACTTGCAGCTTCTTGTTTCTGCAATCCGAAGAAGAGTCTGACCTCTCTCCCCATCCCTCCCCCACCAAGGTTGTAACCAGCTTCAAAACAAGTCTGAAGAATGGTTTTGGCCCGAAACGTTGCCTATTTCCTTCCCTCAATAGATGCTGCCTCACCCACTGAGTTTCTCAGCATTTTTGTCTACCTTCGATTTTCCAGCATCTGCAGGTCCTTCATAAACTCAGTCGTCTTGTTGAGTTTCATTGTCTGAATCTCGTTTTCACTGAGCCCACAGCCAGTGGGCTAGTCCCTTTTACCATCGTTATTTTTTTGCATTTCCTACATTCTGTGGAATTCTCTGCCTCAGAGGGCGGTGGAGGCAGGTTCGCTGGATGTTTGCAAGAGAGAGCTAGATAGGGCTCTTAAAAATAGTGGAGTCAGGGGATATGGGGAGAAGGCAGGAACGGGGTACTGATTGGGGATGATCACCCATGATCACATTGAATGGCGGTGCTGGTTCGAAGGGCCAAATGGCCTACTCCTGCACCTATGGTCCATTGTCTATTCATTTGTTCTATATCTCTCCATAACTCTTCCCTGACTCAGTCTAAAGAAGGGTCTCGACCCGAAATGTCACCTATTCCTGCCTGACCCGCTGAGTTACTCCAGTTTTTGTCTCTATCTTCGGTGTAAACCAGCATCTGTAGTTCCTTCTGCACCAAACTTTCATTTGTCTGTTTTCCTCCACTGATGCTGTTTGATGCATTAAGTTTGTCCAGCAGTTTGTGTTTTGCTAAAGATTTATACATTGGTAGTCTCCTGTGATTCAGAATCAGATTCAGATTCAGATTCAACTTTCATTGTCATTGTCAGTGTACAGTACAGAGACAACGAAATGCATTTAGCATCTCCCTCTATTATCCATGAGAAGTGCTTTGCCTAGATTAAAACATGTCATCAGTGATTACTAAAATGCATGTGAGCAGAAAGGCCAAATAAAATGAATAGTACAAAGATTGGTTAAGACAGTAATCTGTTGATAAAGGTGCTTCTTAAATGAATTGACAAAAGCAAGGGGTCTTTGGTATAAATGCAAGTTTTTTACTCTAGTTTAGTTTAGAGATACAGTGCGGAAACAAGCACTTCAGCCCATCGAGTCCGGACCGACCAGCGTTCCCCGCACGCTAACACTATCCTACGCATACACACTAGGGAAAACTAGGACCAGCACTAGGACACTATGGTACACAAGTGGGTTCATAAATAATAGGGTGGTACGGTGGCGCAGCGGTGGAGTAGCTGCCTCTCAGAGCCAGAGACACGGGTTCAATCCTGACTGCAGGTGCTTGTCTGTACGGGGTTTGTACATTCCCTCGATGACCTGCGTGGATTTTCCCCAGGAAGCTCCCAATTCCGCCCACACTTCAAAGACCTACGGGTTTGTAGGTTAATTGGCTTGGGGAAAATTGTCAATTGTCCCGAGTGTGTGTGAGGTAGTGTTAGGGTGTGGGGATGGCTGGTGGGCCGAAGGGTCTGTTTCCGCGCTGTATCTCTAAACTAAACTAAACTAAATCCAGAAGAAACTCCGTCTACCTTTTCTCCCCTTGTGACTGAAGAAGATAAGTTTGAAAATTAATGATAGCAATTAAAAATAAAAGATGCGATGCAAAAACCTAAAAGATAACAGTTCAAACAAAGTAAAATGTGGAAAGAAACAAGTGAATTAATGAAACCAAAGCTACATAATTCATTATCTGTGCCAAGAACAGCAGGAAGTTGTTTGACTGCACATCACACACTGTCACATTAATATAAAGTTGCTTTTAATGAAATGCCACAACTTTGTCACAATGCCTGGAGATTGATACCAAAAAGCTTTTATAGTTTTTGGATCAATTTAAAACAAGTACACACAGTCCCACTTCATCTGACAAGGCAGACATTTAATTTACTAATTTGAAAGTGGAATCAAATGTTGTTGAACGAACCTGAGCACTGCTGGAAATTAGACTATCCTCTGTTCAAGGTTTGTTGTGCTGTAGACAGTTAAAGGCCTGTCCTACTTACGCGATTTTTTTCGGCGACTTGCCGGCACCCGTCATAGTCACAGCAGGTTGCCTGAAAATGTTCAACATGTTGAAAATCCAGCGGCGAGCAGAAAAAGGTACGACTCTTTGGGCGACTACTCACCACCAAACAGGCGTCACCCCGCGACATGTTGCCTGTATGGTCGTGAGCATTGCAAACCAAACTGATGTGTCCAACGCTGTATGGAATAGATAGGGTGAATGTTAGTTAGTTTAGTTTATTGTCACTTGTACCGAGGTACAGTGAAAAGCTTTTGCAGAGTGCTAACCAGTCAGCGGAAAGGCAACACATGGTTACAATCGAGCCATTCACAGGATAAAGGAAATAACATGAATAAGGTTTAGTGCAAGATAAGCCAGTGAAGACCAAACCAGCTAGTCCGAGGGTCCAAGGTTCAGTTTAGTTTGTTTTCATGTGTGCTGATGTACAGTGAAATATTTTATTGTGTGCTATCCTGTCAGTCTTCTTGTTGCATTAGGTCAACCTGTTCTATTTGATCTATTAGTTTGTGCATGTCAGGTTGATTGCATTAGTCGAAACAGGATGGACCACATGAAGATTGCAACCTCCCACCCTATCCAGTCAGTGGAAAGACAATACATGATTACAATTAAGCCATCCACAATGAATAACTTGAATAATGTTTAATGCAAGGTAAAAACCAGTAAAGTCCGATCAAAGATAGTCCGAGGGTCAACAATGATATATATAGTAGTTCAGGATTGCTCTCTAGTTGGAGGAGAATGGTTCAGTTGTCTGATAACAGCTGGGAAGAAACTATCCCTGAATCTGGAGGTGTGTATTTTCACACTTCTGTACCTTTTCCCTGATGGGAGAGGGGAGGAGAGGGGAGGAGAGGGGAGGAGAGGCAGTGACCGGGATGCGACTTGTCTTTGATAATGCTACTGGCCTTGTCGAGGAATAAATGCAATCAACAGAGTCATTTGGGTGATGGTCTGGGCTGCTTCCACAATTCGCTGCAATTTCGAAGGCCACTCATCCTTGAACATTAGGCTTCAGATGGAGCCAGTAGTATAACTGATGGACTGTCCTCTCTCAGATACTCAGTGCTAGCAATTTGAAATAAATGTCCCCCAATGGGGCTTTTCAATCTGGAAAGGAACCTTCTAGATAATGCTCTAATCATGACACATAAAATGATAAATGGTCTGTAAAAGGTTAATCTGAAATTTAAATTAAATTGTAATCGGAGGAAGGGATGGCAGAGTCAAACTAATCTTTTGTTTAACATTTAAAAGTCACTTGGACAGGTACACAGATAGGAAAGTTTTAGAGTGATATGGGCCAAATGCAGACAGATGGGACTTGTTTAGATGGGGCATCTTGATCGGTATGGATAAGTCGCGGGAAGATGGTTCAACTGCCTGATACCAGCTGGGAAGAAATTCTCCCTGAATCTGAAAGTAAATGCTGGAGTTACTCAGCAGGTCAGGCAGCATCTGTGGAAGAAAAATAATTTTGGGTCGAGACGCTTCTTCAGACTTGGGTTTCGGGATGTTTCCATGCTGTATGAAAGTGTAATTTTGAAAAGTGTGTCTATAAATTGTAGCCCCAGAAATAGTGGATGTATTAGTGATAATTAAAAAAAAACTCTTTAGATTCTGGAGTAGTTCCTGAGGATTGGAGGGTAGCTAATGTAACCCCACTTTTTAAAAAGGGAGGGAGAGAGAGAAAATGGGGAATTACAGATCAGTTAATCTAACATGGTAGTGGGGAAACTGCTAGAGTCAGTTATTAAAGATGGGATAGCAGCACATTTGGAAAATGGTGAAATCATTGGACAAAGTCAGCATGGATTTATGAAAGGTAAATCATGTCTGACGAATCTTATAGAATTTTTTGAGGATGTAACTAGTAGAGTGGATAAGGGAGAACCAGTGGATGTGTTATATCTGGACTTTCAGAAGGCTTTCGACAAGGTCCCACATGAGAGATTAGTATACAAACTTAAAGCACATGGTATTGGGGGTTCAATGTTGATGTGGATAGAGAACTGGCTGGCAAACAGGAAGCAAAGAGTAGGAGTAAACGGGTCCTTTTCACAATGGCAGGCAGTGACTAGTGGGGTACCGCAAGGCTCAGTGCTGGGACCCCAGCTATTTACAATATTTATTAATGATTTGGACGAGGGAATTGAATGCAACATCTCCACGTTTGCAGATGACATGAAGCTGGGTGCAGTGTTAGCTGTGAGAAGGATGCTAGGAGGCTGCAAGGTGACTTGGATAGGCTGGGTGAGTGGGCAAATGCATGGCAGATGCAGTATAATGTGGGTAAATGTCAGGTTATCCACTTTGATGGCAAAAACAGGAAAGTAGACTATTATCTGAATGGTGGCCGATTAGGAAAAGGGGAGATGCAGCGAGACCTGGGTGTCATGGTACACCAGTCATTAAAAGTGGGCATGCAGGCGCAGCAGGCAGTGAACAAAGCGAATGGTTTGTTAGCATTCATAGCAAAAGGATTTGAGTATTTGAGCAGGGAAGTTCTACTGCAATTGTACAGGGTCTTGTTGAGACCACACCTGGTGTATTGCGTACAGTTTTGGTCTCCTACTCTGAGGAAATACATTCTTGCCATAGGGAGAGTACATAGAAGGTTCACTAGACTGATTCCTGGGATGTCAGGACTTTCATATGAAGAAAGACTGGATAGACTCAGCTTGTGCACGCTGGAGTTTAGAAGATTGAGGGGGGATCTTATAGAAACTTACAAAATTCTTAAGGGGTTGGAGAGGCTAGATGCAGGAAGATTGTTCCCGATGTTGGGGAAGTCCAGAACTAGGGGTCACAGTTTAAGGATAAGGGGGAAATCTTTTAGGACCGAGATGAGAAAAACATTTTTCACACAGAGAGTGGTGAATCTGTGGAATTCTCTGCCACAGAAGGTAGTTGAGGCCAGTTCATTGGCTATATTTAAGAGGGAGTTAGATGTGGCCCTTGTGGCAAAAGGGATCAGGGGGTATGGAGAGAAGGCAGGTACAGGATACTGAGTTGGATGATCAGCCATGATCATATTGAATGGCGGTGCAGGCTCGAAGGGCCGAATGGCCTACTCCTGCACCTAATTTCTATGTTTCCATGTTTCTATCATATATTCAATAGGACACAGACACAAAAAACTGGAGTAACTCAGCGGGATGGACAGCATCTCTGGATAAAAGGAATAGATGACGTTTCGGGTCGGGCCCCTTTTTCAGCATATTGTGCTTTGATAAAATAATAATCTAAGAGATCTGCAGCAGAGAAATAGGCCTTTACAAGCCATCTACTCCAAGTCCACTGTGATACCTATCTACATTAATCCCATTTGCCTGCATTAGATCCAGATCTCTTTCCAATCCAAGTACCTATTTAAATAGATTTCAAGCATGGTAATGATATCTGCCTCCACTCCGTCTTCTGGCTACTCGTTCCACATGTTCACCACACCCTCATTGAAAAAATTCTGCCTCCTTTCAATTTCTCCCCTCGCACCTTAGACCTGTGCCTTCTAGCTTAGTTCAGCATGAACCGGTCTAATTGCTTCTTAATTGTTGCGATAGTCCCAGCTTCAACTGTCTCTTCCAGCAGTTCGTTCCATGCACCCACCACCCTTTGTACCGAGAAAGAACAATGAAATTCATACTTCGAGCAGCATAGCAGGTCTGTCAGCATGGAGACATGAGGAAATGCAGATGCTGGTTCACAAAAAAAGACACAAAGTGCTGGAGTAATGCAGCTGGTAGGCAGCATCTCTGGAGAGCATGGAATAGTGAAATTCATGTGATTCTTCAGACTAATTGTGTATGTATGGAAGTGGGGGGGGGGGGGGGGGAGCTGGAAGGGAGGCGGGGGAGGACAAATTGTGCCAAGCATTAGGTGGATGCAGGCAAAGGGAGGGGAGTGGTTGATAGACAGATGGTTGGACAATGTCCGGAGATGGAAAAAAAAGAGTGAGACAAAAGAATTGGAGAGTTGCTCGTAAAGACAGAGGAAATGTAGGGGGAGGGGAGACATCGATGTGAGTCCAGGTGGGGCACAGGAGCGGAGGTAGGAAATGGGGGTGTGGGTGAGAAAAGACCACGGTTTGTTAAAATCAGAGAATTCAATGTTCACAGTTGTAATATGCAGTCAGCGGAAAGACTATACATGATTACAATTAAGCCGTCCACAGTGTACAGATACAGGATAAAGGGACTCGTGTTGAGTGCCAGATACAGTCCAGTAGTGTCCGAATAAATGTAGTCTGATGGTCTCCAATGAAGTAGATGGTAGGTTAAGGACCATTCTCTAGTTGGTGATAGGATGGTTCAGTTACCTGATAACAGCCGGGGAGAAACTGTCCCTGAATCTGGAGGTGTGCGTTTTCACTGATCTGAACCTCTTGCCTGATGGAAGAGGGGAGAAGAGGGAGTGGCCAGGGTGCGACCCATTGTTGACTGTGCTGCTGGCCTTGCCGAGGCAGCGTGAGTACAAATAGGAATCAACGGAAGGGAGGTTGGTTTGTGTGATGGTCTGGGCTGCGTCCACAATTCGCTGCAGTTTCTGAGGCCACTCACACTCGTACATTACATTCAGTGTAAACCAGCATCTGCAGGTTCTTCTTACACATGGTTTACAAAATGTTAGATGAATGCATTTGATTTGTGAAGATTATCGATAATTTCTCTTAATTGAGACATCTTCATAGTCGTACAGCGTGGAAACAGGCCCTTCAGCCCAACTTGCCCATGCCGACCAGCAGATTCTGGTTGAATTTCTTTCAACATAGATCATAGAACATACAGCACATACACAATGTCCATGTAGGATGCGATGCTAAGATAAACTAATCTTCTGTACCGACAGGTGATCCATACCGACAGGTGATCCTGGACTGGACTCTGGACTCTGGTCTTGTCCACGGGGGGAATGGAGGAGGACGGCCAAAAAAATTTTTTGTGCCTTCCACCACAGTGATGAATGCTGTGGTGGATGTTTATGTTACATGTTGTGTCCTGTTTATGCATTTTATTATTTTGTTAACCCATCTTTATGCTTTGTATGGAACTGATTTTTAAATTATGTGAAGCACTTTGGGGTCAATGAAAATTGACTATAAATGTGCTATATAAATAAACTTATTATTATTATTATTATATTATATCCCTCCATTCCCTGCATATCCATGTGCCTATATCCAGGGCAGCCACGGTGGAACAGCGGTAGAGCTGCTGCCTTACAGCCCTTACAACGTCGGAGACCCAGGTTCGATCCACACTACGGGTGCTATCCGTACTGAGTTTGAACGTACTCCCCGGGCTCTCTCCAACACTCCAAAGCCGTACAGGTTTGTTGGTTAATCGGCTTTGTGTAAATGTAAAATTGTCCCTCGTGTGTCCAGAATAATGTTAGTGCGCGGGGACCGCTGGCCGACGAGGGCTCGGTGGGCCGAAGGGCCTGTTTCCGTGCCGTATCTCTGAAACTAGACAAAAACAACATAATAAGCCTCTTAAATATCACTATTGCATCTGCCACCACCACCACCCCTGGCAAAGCGTTCCATGGACCCCATTACTCAATGTAAAAAATATTATCCCGAACATCTCCTTTAAACTTTGCCTTAAAGTAGGGGTTTCCAACCTGGGGTGAATTTGCCCCCAGGGGGTTAATTTCACCTACCCAGGGGTTAAATTTGTTGATTCTGGATCAGTACATATTTTTTCTCATTGACTAACTGTGTTTGGTTCTGGTATACCGGTATCTGTCCATCATTAGTTGTTCATAAATACGTGAAATAACATTGTTTTGTGCTATTAAAGTTGCCAGGGTTAAACGGGATGATAAAGATTTTGGAAATCCCTGCCTTAAAGCTATATACCCTGGAGGGAAAAAAGTCTGCCTTATATGTGCTTGTTTATCCAAATGTTGAATGAGCGAACAGCAAGATGTGAAGGGGAAGAAACAAATAAATAAAAACAAAATGAGTTTGCTCAAAACAAACAATAAAGAGTTGATGGAAGTAGAGTTGGACATAAACTCCAGGAAGATTGGAACAGCAAGCGACTGAAAAATCTAGAGGGGATCGTGATTTTCAGCATATTCCACCTATTGGGAGATGTTTTATGCCTGGAATGACAAAACAATTTCAAATATAAAGCAGATTAATAATTTGAGAAGATGAAAATACAGATAGATCAAAGTTAGCACCAGGGTGTCTGGGCACAAATAGAAAGTTGCTTGATAAGAAACAGAAAGTTCAGTTTAGTTTAGAGAGAGGCCCTTCAGCCCACCGAGTCCGTGCCGACCAGCGATCCTTGCACACAAACACTACCCCACACACACCAGGCATAATTTACATTCACACCAAGCAAATTATCCTACAAACCTGTACGTCTTTGGAGTGTGAGAGGAAACTGAAGATCTGTGAGAAAACCCATGCAGGCCATGGGGAGAACGTACCAACATATAGAAACATAGAAACATAGAAATTAGGTGCAGGAGTAGGCCATTCGGCCCTTCCAGCCTGCACCGCCATTCAATATGATCATGGTTAATCATCCAACTCAGTATCCCGTACCTGCCTTCTCTCCATACCCCCTGATCCCCTTAGCCACACGGGCCACATCTAACTCCCTCTTAAATATAGCCAATGAACTGGTCGCAACTACCCTCTGTGGAAGAGAGTTCCAGAGATTCACCACTCTCTGTGTGAAAAAAGTTCTTCTCATCTCGGTTTTAAAGGATTTCCCCCTTATCCTTAAGCTGTGACCCCTTGTCCTGGACTTCCTCAAAATCGGGAACAATCTTCCTGCATCTAGCCTGTCCAACCCCTTAAGAATTTTGTAAGTTTCTATAATATCCTCTCTCAATCTCCTAAATTCTAGAGAGTATAAACCAAGTCTATCCAGTCTTTCTTCATAAGACAGTCCTGACATCCCAGGAATCAGTCTGGTGAACCTTCTCTGCACTCCCTCTATGGCAATAATGTCCTTCCTCAGATTTGGAGACCAAAACTGTACGCAATACTCCAGGTGTGGTCTCACCAAGACCCTGTACAACTGCAGTAGAACCTCCCTGCTCCTATACTCAAATCCTTTTGCTATGAAAGCCAACATACCATTCGCTTTCTTTACTGCCTGCTGCACCTGCATGCCTACTTTCAATGACTGGTGTACCATGACACCCAGGTCTCGCTGCATCTCCCCCTTTCCCAATCGGCCACCATTTAGATAATAGTCTGCTTTCCCGTTTTTGCCACCAAAATGGATAACCTCACATTTATTCAAACTCCCTACAGACAGCACCCACCCGTAGTCGGGATAGAACCTGTGTCTCTGGTGCTGTAAGTCAGCAACTCTACCTCTGCACCACCGTGCCACCCACAATCTGTAATCACATATTACATACGCTCCACACTTTTTATACATATTACATACGCTCCACTACAGAAACATTTATTCATATATTCCCTTGTCATGCACAATGCGAATGGCACGATTTAAATCATGTATTTTCTTTCCACTGACTGGTTAGCATGCAACAAAAGCTTTACACTATACCTCCGTATATGTGACAATAAACAAACTCAACCTGAACTGATATCTACAATGCACAGTTCAGCTTAGTTCAGTTTATTTATTGTAACGTTTACCAGCATTTCTATTTCAGCACTCCAAAGACGTCCAGTTTGTAGGTTAATTAGGTGATATCATTGTAAGATTGTTCGTAGTGTGTGTAGATCATGTTAATGTGCAGGGATCGCTGGTCAACAAGGTCTTGGCGAGCGGAAGGGTCTGTTTCTGCACTATATCTCTAAACTAAACTTATCTGCTTCTGTGGCTAGCACAGAAAAAGTCACCCGAGTTGTGGACCTTCTTGGATGTTAGGAATGATGATCCATGCCATTTGCTTTAATCTTTCATTTTGTTGGGCTCAGCATTTTTTTTTTTCTTGTATCAAACCACATTGATATCTCAAGTTCAATACCTGGCACTTGAAGCAAACAGCCAGTTAGTAAACAGCTACTCTCCATAATTCAGCTTGGGCCAGAAATTGAACATGCATTTCAGAAGCTGAGATCATTCAATTCGATACAAAAATGTTTTAAAACTCCTTAAAAGGGGGTCACGGTGATGCAGTAGTAGAGGTATGGCTCTGCACACAAACACATTCGGCCCATCGAGTCCACTCCGCCATTCAATCATGGCTGATCTCTGCCTCTTAATCCCATTTTCCTGCCTTCTACTTGTAACCCTTGACACACATTCTAATCAATAATTTGTCTATCTCTGCCATTGACTTGGCCCCCTCAGCCCCCTGTGGCAATGAGTTCCACAGATTCACCACCCTCTGACTAAAGAAGTTCCTCCTCACCTCCATTCTAAAAAGAGCGCCCTTTAATTCTGAGGCCATGACCTCTGGTCCTAGACTCTCCCACCGGTGGAAACATCCTTTCCACATCCACTCTATCTGTGCCTTTCATTATTCTGTAAGTTTCAATGAGGATGTCTTTGTCTTTGATGCCTGCAAATGAAAACGTCAGGATTTCCACGCATCACCTGTCAATGTCAATGGCTATGTCAAGCATATCATAAGATATGGAAGCTGGAAACCTTTCTGGCACCTTATGCCTGCTCTGCCACTCAATACGATAAGGTCAAGTCTTTTTCCATGCATCGCCTCACTGCTCTAACACCATATCACTTGATTATTTTCATATTTTTTAAAGTCACTACATGGAAGCAGGCCCTTCAACCCACTGATTCCTCACCGACTATTGATCACTTGTTCTCACTTAGTTCTATGCTATTCCACTTCCCCATTCACTCCTCGCGCAATCTACAAACCCTCCACGTCTTTGTGATGAGGGAGGAAACTGAGGCACCCGGAGGAAACTCACGTAGTCACATGGAGAAGGTGCAAACTCCACACAGACAGCACCCAAGCTCATCATCAAACCCGGGTCTCTGGTACAATGAGGCAGTGGCTCTACCCACTGCGCCAATGTGTTGTTCATTAATATCTAAAAGTAAATTGATCTCTGCGTTGGATATACTCAGCAAGAATGGATAAACAGGGGGGTAATTAAGGAGAGTCAGCATGGTTTTGTACATGGGAGGTCATGTCTCACTGACTTTTTTGAGGAAGTAACGAAAAATGTCGATAGGGGCAGAGCTGTAAACATATATTGTATATGGACATCAGCAAGGTCCTGTGAGGGATAAGATGATTAAACCACCATCATTGTGAGGGGCCGAGTAGTTGGAATCACCAACCTTGTGATTCGAACAAACAGTCAGACCTTCAGAGCTGTTGATAACATTGTAGAATAACAAGATGAGGTAAGGAATGTAGCTGACAACACAGAAGCTATTCTTTAGGTCAAAGGCAATTAAGTAGGTTAGGGCAACAGCTACTGAGCATGCTTAATGAAATAAATGAATATTAACTTTACACCCCTCATGACAAAGAACCTAATTTAAATGTACATGCGATGTATGATGTGGGAGGAGAGGGAATGATTGATGACGCACGGAGGGGAGGGTTGGAAGATTGTAAACCTCGGTACTCTGATTGGAAGGGGTCAGAAGGGGAGGCGTCCGATCAATAAAGACTGTATACTGAATTGTATAAAAATAGATGTTTTTCCTTTGCTCAGTGTTTCTCAACTTGGAGAGGCACCCGATTCTGCAGACTCGCAAATAAAGCATTTCTTGTTTCCACGATTTAGTCTCTGAGTAGTGATTGTGAGCACATACTATATCTCACAGTCCTGTGCTTTCCTAGGCCTCCATCATCTACCTTGCGGATTCCCACTCAGGTCCCTGACCTCCCAGTACTTCAAACAAGTAACCCTTGCTTTCCCTCTCTCGCCATCACCTTCCCCCGTCCCAGTTCCCTGCAGTCTCCGACAGCATTTTATCTCTTGTTTGCTTTGTTCTTACCTTCTCACAACTAACAACGATCTATTCTACATTTTCCTTGATCTCAACTCCCGTTGTCCTGTTTTCACACCTTACACTTCCTTATCTAGGTACCGCCCACTCTTCTGACATCAATCTGACAGGGGTTAATGTTTATTTATTATTTATTTATGTTTTTTGGTTATTTCATACATATTACTTGTATGTGTATATCAGTTGTATGTATATATATATATATATGTCTGTATGCATCTCTAAAAATTGTCTAGGGTATTATTATTATTAATTAATTAATTATTAAATATGGAAGAAGGGTTTAGGGAGAAGGGGTGAGATTAAATAAGTTATTCTTCTTCTCACTGCTTTTCGAGCTTGTAAAGAAAAAGTGTTGGACATTTAAATTTTGCTTTATGCTTTTCATTGCTTTGCAAATATTGCCTGGAATGTCCAATTGTTTGACTACTTCGATTTTGTTGTTGTTATTTATTCCTATTTATGTCTTTACTTGTTCGGAACAAATAAACAAATAAACAAATAAATAAATAAATGAATCTGAAAAAGGGTCTCGACTCGAAACGTCACCCATTCCTTCTATCCAGAGATGCTGCCTGTCCCCCTGAGTTACTCCAGCATTTCGTGTCTATCAGGCATTTGATAAGGTTCTGCATGGTAGACTGCTCTTGAAGGTTAGATCGTAAGCGATCCAAGGAGAGATAGCTGAATGGACAGAAAATTGGCTCCATGGAAGGAAGCCGAGGGTGATGGTGGAAAGTTGCTTCTCGAACACGAGGCCTTTGACTAGTGGTGTGCCTCAGGGTTCGGTGTTGGCCCTTTGCTGTTTGTGGTTTAGTCACAAACGTGTTGATGAGAACGTACATGGCAAGATGAGAAAAAATTGCAGATGACATGAAAGTGGCAAGCATCGTAGATAGTAGATATTATCGTAGATATTATCAAACATTGCAGCAGGATCTTGATCAGTTGAGCTGAGGGATGGTTAATTGTTCAATCCAGATGAGTGCATGGTGTTGTATTTTGGAAGTCTAACCAGGGCAGGGCCGACACGGTGAATGGAGCGGCTCTGGGGAGAGTTGAGGAGCAGAGGGATCATGTTGCGCAGGTCCATTGTTTCTTCAAAGTGGTGTCGCAGGTAGATAGGGTAACCAACAAGGTCTTCAGCACATTGGCCTTCATCCGTCAGAGTATTGAGTAGTGCGGTTGGGAGGTCATGTTGTAGATGCCCAAGGCATTGGCGATACCACATTTAGAGCATTGTGTTCAGTTCTGGACACCGTGTTGTAGGAAGGATGTTGTTAAGCTGGAAAGGTGCAGAGAAGATCTATGAGAATGTTGCTCGGACATAGGGCTTGAGCTATAGGGAAAGGTTGAGCAGGCTGGGAATCTATTCCTTGGAAAGCAGGAGGATGAGGTGAGTGGGCATATGGAAGGAACTGCCAAGGGGATAGTGGAGGCAGGGACTATCTGAATGCTTAAAAGACATTTGGACAGAAACATGGATAGGACAGGTTTAGAGGGATATGGACCAAGCACAGGCAAGTGGTACTAGTGTAGATAGAAACATAGAAACATAGAAATTAGGTGCAGGAGTAGGCCATTCGGCCCTTCGAGCCTGCACCGCCATTCAATATGATCATGGCTGATCATCCAACTCAGTATCCCGTACCTGCCTTCTCTCCATACCCTCTGATCCCCTTAGCCACAAGGGCCACATCTAACTCCCTCTTAAATATAGCCAATGAAGTGGCCTCGACTACTCTCTGCGGCAGAGAGTTCCAGAGATTCACCACTCTCTATGTGAAAAAAGTTCTTCTCATCTCGGTTTTAAAGGATTTCCTCCTTATCCTTAAGCTGTGACCCCTTGTCCTGGACTTCCCCAACATCGGGAGCAATCTTCCTGCATCTAGCCTGTCCAACCCCTTAAGAATTTTGTAAGTTTCTATAAGATCCCCTCTCAATCTCCTAAATTCTAGAGAGTATAAACCAAGTCTATCCAGTCTTTCTTCATAAGACAGTCCTGACATCCCAGGAATGAGTCTGGTGAACCTTCTCTGCACTCCCTCTATGGCAATAATGTCCTTCCTCAGATTTGGAGACCAAAACTGGACGCAATACTCTAGGTGTGGTCTCATCAAGACCCCGTACAACTGCAGTAGAACCTCCCTGCTCCTATACTAAAATCCTTTCCTATGAAAGCTAACATACCATTCGCTTTCTTCACTGCCTGCTGCACCAGATGGGGCATGTTGCCCGGTGTGGGCAAGTAGAGTTGAAGGACCTGTTTCTAGGCTGTATCACTCCATTACTCTACGACTGTAAGTGGTCCACCACTATCTTCTAGATGGACATTTTCAATGACACGTTGGTTGTCTGCTTACATAGGCATTTAATTTCATTTGCCAATTATATCTCAGGTCTTGTAGGTTTGAGATGTTTATGAATGTGCTGCAGTCCTCCACAGTATTGGCCACTCCCTCTCCATTAGGCCTCATCAGCAGGTTTAGAAATGGCTATTTGTTTCCAGTCTAAATCGTTCGTGTAAATTGTGAAGTGCAGCAATCTCAGCATTGATCCTTGTCAAGCAGCAGCTCCCCATCTTTCACAGTGTATAGACGTCCTTTATTCCAGCTTTCTGCCTTCTGTCTTGAAGCCAGCTTGCAATCCATTCTACTAGTTTCCTCTTGAATCTCATATGCTGAGAGAATGGAACAGCTGGACTTGTACACTCTGGAGTTTAGTAGGATGAGAGGGCATCTCATTGAAACATATAAGATTGTTAAGAAGGTACACAAAATTGCAGAGTCTGAAGAAGGGTTTTGGGCTGAAACGTCGCCTATTTCCTTCACTCCATAGATGCTGCTGCACCCGCTGAGTTTCACCAGCAATTTTGTGTACCTTCGATCTTCCAGCATCTGCAGTTCCTTCTTGAACACTAAGATTGTTTAGAGTTTGGACACACTAGAGGCAGGAAACATGTTCCCGATGTTCGGGGAGTCCAGAACTAGGGGCCACAGTTTAAGAATAAGGAGTAAGTAATTTAGAACGGAGACGAGGAAATACTTTTTCTCACAGAGAGTGATGAGTGTGGAATTCTCTGCCTCAGAGGGTGGTGGAGACAGGTTCTCTGGATGCTTTCAAGAGAGAGCTAGATAGGGCTTTTAAAAATAGCAGGGAATATGGGGAGAAGGCAAGAACGGGGTACTGATTGGGGATGATCAGCCATGATCACATTGAATGGCGGTGCTGGCTCGAAGGGTTGAATGGTCTACTCCTGCACCTATTGTCTATTGTCTATTGAATCCACATTCTCTTAAGGGCCTGTGCCACTTGGCGATTTTCGGCGACTACCAGCATTATTGACTGACATATCAGATCACCGTAAAATTTGTGGTGTGATGACGTATTGATGCACGGTGTTTCCTCAAGTGTCGCAACATTTTTTTTGTTGCCGCTGGATTTTGAAATGTTCAGAATCTTACGTCAGACAATGATACCGGCAGTCGCCGATAAAATCGCCAACTGGGACAGGCCCTTTATTTTGTTTAATAGAAAGGAACTGCAGATACCAGTCTACACCAATGACAGACACAACTGATAGGCACGGTGTACTGTAACTCAGCGGGTCAGTCTGAAGAATGGTACTGACCCAAAAACGTCACCTATCCCTTTTCTGCAGAGATGGACACAAAAAGCTGGAGTAACTCAGCGGGTCAGGCAGCATCTCTGGAGAAAAGGAATAGGCGATGTATGCCCTTGTGCATGACCATGCAGGGGCTACAAACACCAAGGAAGGCAAATAGTCTGTCATAGAGTCATAGAGTGATACCACGTGGAAACGCCCTTCGGCCCAACTTGCCCACCGACCAACATGTCCCGTCTACACGAGTCGCACCTGCCCGCATTTGGTCCATATCTCTCCAAACCTGTCCTATCCATGTACCTGTCTTAAACGTTGGGATAGTCCCAGCCACAACTACCTCCTCTGGCACTTTGTTCCATACACCCACCACCTATTGTGTGAAAAAGTTACCCTTCCAATTCAAATTAAATCCTTTCCTCTTCACCTCAAAGCTATGCCCTCTAGTCCTTGGTTCCTCTACTCTGGGCGAGAGACACTGTGCATCTCTACCTGGTCTAATCCTCTCTTGGTCTTATACACCTCTATAACATCACCGCTCATCCTCCTGCGCTCCAAGCGGGCTTGTTGGGCTGAAGGGCCTGTTTCCACGCTGTGTCTCTAAAAACTAATGTTTGCCAGGATGATGCCTGGATGTGTGGGTACTAGCTACAGGGAGAGGTTGGCAGAGTTTCCGCACTGTATCTTTAAACTAAACTAATGTTTACTTACAGTATTTCTTGCAAGAATTGTGATGATTTGATGCCCTCTGCGTTTCTTTTTTAAATTGAGATAATGGTTCTTCAGATATACAGAGTTGATGTGGACAAGCTTTTCCCTTTGAGAATAGGGAAGATTCAAACAAGAGGACATGACTTCAGAATTAAGGGACAGAAGTTTAGGGGTAATATGAGGGGGAACTTCTTTACGCAGAGAGTGGTGGCGGTGTGGAATAAGCTCCCAGTGGAAGTGGTGGAGGCAGGTTCATTGGTATCATTTAAAAATAAATTGGATAGGCATATGGATGAGAAAGGAATGGAGGGTTATGGTATGAGTGCAGGCAGGTGGGACTAAGGGGAAAAAAAAATTTGTTCGGCATGGACTTGTAGGGCCGAGATGGCCCGTTTCCGTGCTGTAATTGTTATATGGTTATATGGTTATAAATCCAATTCTCTTTTGAATTTTCAGAAAGGAAGAGTTTTGCATAAAGGGTTGTATGTTCAATTGCAACTTTGTTGATAGTCATGGTTCAATGGCGTTTCATTGTCAGAGGGCAGAAGAGGGAGTGCGACTGGTCGTGTATAATGCTGGTGACCTTGCCGTCGAGGCAACGTGAAGTGCAGATGGAGTCTCAGTCGAGTTTAGTTTAGTTTAGAGATACCACGCAGAAACAGGCCCTTCGGATCCAGCGAGTCCGCACCGACTTGGGGGAGTCCAGAACCAGGGGCCACAGTTTAAGAATAAGGAGTAAGCCATTTAGAATGGAGACGAGGAAGCACTTTTTCTCACAGAAAAAGTTTGTGGAATTCTCTGTCTCACAGGGCGGTGGAGGTGGGTTCTCTGGATGCTTTCAAGAGAGAGCTAGATAGGGTTCTTAAAAATAGCGGAGTCAGGGAATATGGGGAGAAGGCAGGAACAGGGCACTGATTGGGGATGATCGCCATGATCACATTGAATGGCGGGCGGTGCTAGCTCGAAGGGCCCAATGGCCTACTCCTGCACCTATTGTCTATTGTCTATTGACCAGCGATCACCCAGTGCACATACACTATCCTACATTTATAATTACAAATTATAATCTTTACCAAAGCCAATTAGCCTACAAACCTGTATGTCTTTGGAGTATGGAAGGAAACCGGAGGACCCGGCCAAAACCCACGCAGGTCACGGGGAGAATGCGCAGTCTCCGTACAGGCAGTCGCAGGCATCACCGCCAGCAATGGAAGGGAAGTTGGTTTGTGTGATGGACTGGGCTATGTCGAAAACTTACTGCAATTTTGTTTTACTTCTTTCACAAACCGTTAGTTGGCTGTTGTTCACTTTGTCTTCTATACAAAACTAATTCAATCTTATGAGAGGAAACCAAAATTGTAGCACATGTGGCATCCATCATTTTCACAGGAGGTTTCAAAGGGCTTTGCAACGAATGAATTGCTGTACGTTTGAAGTATGGCTTCTGCTGCGATGTGCTGTAGTTAAATGCTTCAACAAATCTGTGCACTATGAAACCAAGCAAATGGCTTTGGGTAAATGACCAATTCATGCCTGATTCACTGGTGACACCACTGTTGCATAAGCTCCATGATAGCTCAGTCAAATGTACATCATTATCAATTATGGGCCGTTTATCTGTCCTTCCCTTGTTTGGTTGGTTCTGTCCTTCCTCCCCACGTGCTGTGCAAGCGGAAAATTGTTTTATAATTTGTTGTTGATTAGAGATACAGCGTGGAAACAGACCCTTCAGCCCACCGAGTTCGCACTAACCAGCAATTCCCACGCACCAACACTATCCTACACACACTCGGAACAATTTACATTTGTCTGATGCTGGGGGTGCTGCACCGGCAGCAGCCTCTACCTACAGCCTGTCTGTTACTTCTATCTTTTTTTCTATTTCTCCGAGTCTCGTCCTCGTCCCCGACCTCGCGGCCTACCAGCTGGATCGGAGCGGCCTTTCCTGCCGGGAACCGGGAACCGGACCAGGGCTGCTACAGCGGCGGCGCAGCGCTGGAGTCACCGCGGAGCGGGCGATACCTACCTGGGTCGCCGTTTGGAGCTCCGGAGCATTGGGCCGTTGCTCCAACATCGTGGAGCTCTGGTGCAGAGAACTTCCAACGCGGGCGGCGCTGACCGCCATCGCGCAGTCCTGGGGCGCCTTGCAGAGGGTCTCCAGCAGCAATCTCCACCAATCGCGGCCTGCGGACTTTGGAAGCTGCAGACTCCGGTAGGAGGGGGCCGACTCTGGTGTCCACGCCGCTGAGGACGTCCCGCAGCCCCGACGTCGGACTTACAACATCCGGCAAGCGGTCCTGGACATCGGGCCACCCGTAGCGGCAACTGCGGAGGGCTTGGGGAGGCCCTGACCACGGGGAATAGTGGAGGAAGAGACTGACTTTGGTGCCTTCCCACACAGTGGGAAACTTTGATTCTGCTGTGTGGGGATGTTTTATGTCAAACCCTATAGTGTGTTGTGACCCTTTTTTAATTGTATGGCTGTATGGGAATTTCATTTCACTGTGCCATCTGGCACATGTGATGAATAAATCTATCTTGTATCTTGTATCTTGTACATTCATACCAAGCCAATTAACCTACAAACCTGTACGTCTTTGGAGTGTTGGAGGAAACCAAAGATCTTGGAGAAAACGCACAGAAGGTACAAACTCCGTACCAAGACAGCACCCGTGGTCAGGTTTGAACTCGGGTCTCTGGCGCCATATGGCAGCAACTCTACCGCTGTGCCACCATGCCCCCTGCTCTCCCAATGGAAATGGAAGAAAATGACCTGCTGGGAAGATTTGTGTGAGGGTAGAAATGTCCTGATATTAATTCAGAGAGGCAACCTGGTTTGGCGCTGAGAAACGGACTTCAGACTTACCATGAGAGGGGGTAGCCTAGAGGTGCAGCTGATAGCTCTCAGGGGCTGTGAGGCAACAGCTCTATGTTCTAGCCAACCACAGGCACTGCCTGTGTGGAGTTTGCACCTTCTCCCTGTGACCATGTGGGTTTCCTCCTGGTGCTCCAGTTTCATCCCACATCCCCAGAAACGTGCAAGTGTTTATGTTAATTGGCCTACGCAAAATCATCGATCCTGTGCAGGACGGCACGGTGGCGCAGCGGTAGAGTTGCTGCCTTACAGAGACACAGGTTCGATCCTGGCCATGGATCTGTGTGGATTCTGGGGCTGTAAGGCAGCAACTTCACCACTGCAACACTGTGCGCTCTCCATTCCCTCCATATTCCTCCATTCCCTGCAAATCTACATGTCTATCTAATGCTCTGTCCCACTTAGGAAACCTGAACGGAAACCTCTGGAGACTTTGCGCCCCACCCAAGGTTTCCGTGCGGTTCCCGGAGGTTGCAGGTGGTTGCCGGAGGTTGCAGGTGGTGGAAGCAGGTAGGGGGACTGACAAATACCTCCGGGAACCTCCGTGAACCGCACGGAAACCTTGGGTGGGGCACAAAGTCTCCAGAGGTTTCCGTTCAGGTTTCCTAAGTGGGACAGGGGCATTAAAGTGAGCATGACTATCGTATCCCCCATCATCGCAACCCCTGGCACTGAGTTCCAGGCATCCACCACCCTCTATATAAAGTAATGTAAAACTGTCAGCACGTTCCAGGTGCCCACAACTCTATTTAAAAAAAAATTGTTTCAAACATCTCCTTTAAACTTTATCTCACTCACCTTTGAGTGTTTGACCCCCAATAGTTGACACATCCATCCGGGGAGAAAGGTTCTGACTATCAACTTCATCAACACCTCTCACAATTCTATGCACTGCTATCAGGTCTCCTATCAACCTCCATAGAGCAGAGTGGTATCAATCAGTTTAATTTGGAGACACAGCACGGAAACAGGCCCTTCGGTCCGCCGAGTCCACGTCGACCTGCGATCCCCGCACATTAAAGGGACCACCAGCATCAGATCATTGTCGCCAAAATATTTTGAACATTTCAGCGACGAAAAAAATGTTGCGACACTTGAAAAAACACCGCGCGTCATACGGCATCGCGCCACGTCACCGACGCATCACGACGCATCACGCCGCAAATTTTTTGGTGACCTGACACGTCGGTCAATGATGCCGGCAGTCGACGAAAAAATCGGCCAAATGGGACAGGCCTTTAACAGTAGTGGCAATTTACAATCATACCAAACCAGAAGGGTTTCGGCCCAAAACGTTTCCTTTCTCCTTCGCTCCATAGATGCTGCTGCACCCGCTGAGTTTCTCCAGCATTTATGTGTACCTTCAATTAGCCTACAAACCGGTACGTCTTTGTGGGGTGGGAGGAAACCGGTTTGGTTGATCTCGGAGAAAACCCACGCAGATCACGGGGATAACGTACAAAGTCTGTACTGACAGCACCCGTAGTCAGGATTGAACCCAGGTCTCTGGTGCTGTGAGGCAGCAACTCCACCTCTGCGCCACCGTGCTGCCTGTTTCCATCAGGTCTTTGTTCAACCTCTGCAGTGGGAAGTAGGCACAAACTGCTGGGGTAACTCAGCGGGACAGGCAGCAGCTCTGGAGAGAAGGAGTGGGTGACGTTTCGGGTCGACACCCTTCTTCAGACACTCGGTAGACCGGAGTCCTATCAAACTCATCCTTCAGGGCGCCGTATGACTGAGCCTCAACAACACTCTGTGGGAGAGAGCTACGAAGATTTCCAATCCTTCATGAAAAGATAGGTCTCTTCGTCTGTGACTTAAATGGATAATCCCTCATGGTCGACATTTCCTCTTGCTTCAGGATTACCGAGCTTTACTAAACAAACTCTGTCAATCCCTCTTGGAGCTTTGTTTGTTGTTTCAATGGACTGCGGCTCATGTTTAAGACCAAGATGTTTGTCATTTGTCTGCTGGTGACTATTTACCCGGATAGGGTAACAGAGGGAACAATAACACAAGGAGTTATTCGAGCCAGCACCGCCATTCATTGTAATCATAGTTGATCATCCACAATCATCACCCCTATCCTGCCTTCTCCCCAAATCCCTTGATTCCCTTAGCCCGAAGAGCTCTATCTAACTCTCTTTTTGAATGCATTCAGTGAGTCGGCCTCCATTGCCCTCTGAGGCAGAAAGTTCCACAAATTCACAACTCTCTGGGTGAAAATGTTTTTCCTCATCTCAGTTCTTTTTTTTTTTTTTTTTTTTTTTTTATTAGATTACGGCACCTGGTATTTCCAGGCGGTCTCCCATCCAAGTACTAACCAGGCCTGAGCCTGCTTAGCTTCCGAGATCAGACGGGATCGGGCATGTTCAGGCTAGTATGGCCGTAGGCTCCTCATTTCAGTTCTAAATGGGTCAGTAAATCAACGGGTCAGGCAGCAACTGTGGAGGGAATGGACAGGCGATGTTTTTGGCTAGGACCCTTCTTCATACTGATTACAGTTGGAGAGAGAGAACTAACTGCAAAAGAGGTGGAGGTAGGACAAAATCCTGCAAGGCGGTTTCAGGTCATAGAGTCATTGTCATAGAGCCTTAGTCCATCGAGAGCTGTGGAAGTCAAGTCAATGGATATTTTTTAAGGCATTGATTGATAAATTCTTAATTAGTAAGGGTGTCAGGGATTACGAGGAGAAGGCAGGAGAATGGGGTTGAGAGGGAAAGATAGATCAGCCATGGTTGAATGTCGAGTACACATGATGGGCTGAATGGCCTAATTCTGCTCCTATAACATGAACTTATGAACTTACAGCATGCAAACAGGCTCCTTTGGCCCAACTTGCCCACACCGATAAACATGCCCCATCTACACTAGTCCAACTTGGCCCATAGTTCTCCAAACCCGCCCTATCCATGTACCAGTGAGGGGGTTGGATCGGCAGATGGGTGGGGTAAGTGACAAAGACTGGAGATGAAAGGAGACAATAATTACAGCAGGATATTGATCAGTTGGGCAAGTGGGCTGAAGAATAGTTCATGGAGTTCAATGGGGATAAGTGCGAGGTGTTGCAATTTAGCAAGTCAAACCAGGGCAGGACATGCACTCCAACGTATGGTCCCCAACTACTCAACCTCTCTGGATAGCTCAGACCCTCTAGTCCTGGCAACATGATGAAGTGATTTGAGAGGTTGATCATGGAGCAAATCAACTCTTACCTCGACAAAAACCTGGACCCACTGCAGTTCACTTACCGCCACAACAGATCAACGGTGGATGCAATCTCGCTGGCCCTCCACTCCACTCTGGACCACTTGGACAACAAAAACTCATTTGTCAGGCTGTTATTCATCGATTACAGCTCGGCATTTAACACAATCATCCCCTCCAAACTGGTTACCAAACTCGCAGAACTGGGTCTCTGCGCATCCCTCTGCAATTGCATCCTCGACTTCCTCATTGACAGACCACAGTCTGTTCGTATTGGTGGAAATTTGTCAGCCTCGATAACAATCAGCACAGGAGCACCTCAAGGCTGCATGCTCAGCCCCCTGCTGTACTCACTCTATACTCATGACTGCGTAGCCAGTCATAGTGCGAACTCCATCATCAAGTTCGCTGACAACACCACTGTTGTGGGACGCATCACTGATGGGGATGAGTCAGAGTACAGAAGAGAGATCGAGCAACTGTCCATATGGTGCCAGCGCAATAACCTGGCCCTCAACACCAGCAAAACCAAGGAACTGATTGTGGACTTTGGAAGGAGTAGGAGGGGGACCCACAGCCCCATTTATATCAACGGGTCGATGGTTGAAAGGGTCAAGAGCTTCAAATTCCTGGGCGTGCACATCTCTGAAGATCTCTCCTGGTCCGAGAACACTAATGCAATTATCAAGAAAGCTCATCAGCGCCTCTACTTCCTGAGAAGATTACGGAGAGTCGGTTTGTCAAGGAAGACTCTCTCTAACTTCTACAGGTGCACAGTAGAGAGCATGCTGACCGGTTGCATCGTGGCTTGGTTCGGCAATTTAAGCGCCCTGGAGAGGAAAAGACTACAAAAAGTAGTAAACACTGCCCAGTCCATCATCGGCTCTGACCTTCCTTCCATCGAGAGGATTTATCGCAGTCGCTGCCTCAAAAAGGCTGGCAGCATCATCAAAGACCCACACCATCCTGGCCACACACTCATCTCCCTGCTACCTTCAGGTAGAAAGTACAGGAGCCTGAAGACTGCAACAACCAGGTTCAGATATAGCTACTTTCCCACAGCCATCAGGCTATTAAACCTGGCTCGGACAAAACTCTGATTATTAATAACCCATTTTCTGTTATTTGCACTTTATCAGTTTATTTATTCAAGTGTGTATATATTTATATTATGGTATATGGACACACTGATCTGTTTTGTAGTAAATGCCTACTATGTTCTGTGTGCTGAAGCAAAGCAAGAATTTAATTGTCCTATACAGGGACACATGACAATAAACTCACTTGACTTGACTTGACTTGACTTGACATCCTCGTGAATCTTCTCTGTACCCTTTCCAGCTTGACAACATCTTTGCTATAACACGGTGCCCAGAACTGAACACAATACTCTAGATGCAGCCTCACCAATGTCTTACACTACTGCAACATGACCTCCCAACCTCAATGCTCAATACCCTCACTGATGAAGGCCAATATGCCAAAAACTGTTTTGATCACCCTATCTACCTGCGACTCCACCTCAAGAAACCATGCACCTGCACTCCTAGATCCCTCTGCTCTACAACACTCCCCAGAGCCCTACCCTTTACCATGTGGGTCCATGTCAGACATCTCAAAATGCAACACCTCACATTTTTCTGTTACATTTCTGATTTACTCCAGCTTTTTCTATGTCTATCTAGGGTGTAAATCAGCATTTGCATTCCCGTCTTATACATTTGAAGTATTGCATTCAATTTTGGTCACTCAGCTATAGGAAATACGTTGTGAAGCTGGAAAGTACAAATATTAACAAGGCTGTTGCCAGGACTTGAGAGGGCTGAGCTATAGGGAGAGGTTCGGCAGGCTTGAACTTTTATTTCTTGGAGTGCAAGAAGATGTGAGGGGATCTTATAGAGGTCTATAAGATGATGAGAGGAAAATGCACAGTCTTTTACTAAGAGAATTGACAAACTGAAGACATAAGTTTAAGTAAGAAGGGAAAGATTTAATATAACTTTTTCACACAGTCATAGTCATAGAGTGATACAGTGTGGAAATAGGCCCTTCGGCCCAACTCACCCACACCGGCCAACAATGTCACAGCTACACTAGTCCCACTTGCCTGCGCGTAGTCCATAACCCATCCAAACCTGTCGTATCCATGTACCTGTCCAACTGTTTCTTAAACAATGGGATAGTCCCAGCCTCAACTACCTCCTCTGGCAGCTTGTTCCATACACCCACCACCCTCTGTGTGAAAAAGTTACCCACAGATTTCAGTTAAATCTTTTCCCCTTCACCTTGAACCAATGTCCTCTGGTCCTTGATTCCCCTACTATGGGTAAACGACTCTGTGCATCTACCCAATCAATTCCTCTCATGATTTTGTACACCTCTATAAGATCTCCCCTCATCCGCCTGCGCTCCATGGAATTGAGACTCAGCCTACTCAACCTCTCCCTATAGCTCACACCCTCGAGTCCTGGCAACATTCTCGTAAATCTTTGCTGAACCAGAGGGTGGTGGGTATATGGCATGAGCAGCTAGAGGAGTAGTATAATAACAAGATTTAAAATACATGGATACATGGATAGGAAAGGTCTTGAGAGATATGGGCGAAAGATGGGCAAGTGGGACTAGTGTAGATGAGGCATCTTGGTCAGCATGAGCAAGAGCGACCTGTTTTCCTGCTGTATAACTCTAAGTCTTCCTCCACGTTCATAAGTGATAGGAGCCGATTTAGGCCATTTGGCCCATCAAGTCTATTCCACCATTGAATCATGGCTGATCTATCTTTCCCTCAACCCCATTCTCCTGCCCTCTCCCCATAACCCCTGACACCCGTACTAATCAAGAATCTGTCAATCTCTACCTTAAAATTTTCCACAGCCGTCTGTGGCAATAAATTCACTAAAGAAATTCCTCCTCATCCCCTTTCTGTTCTTTGTCCTTTCATTCTGAGGCTGTGACCTCCGGTCCTAGACTCTCCCACTAGTAGAAACATCCACTCCACATCCACTCTATCTAGGCCTTTCACTATTCGGTAAGTTTCCTCTCCTTCACTCTCATCCGACGCAGCAATCTGCACAAGTGCATGTCCTTGTCAGCAGACAACTCACGTCCAGGTCCTTGGCAATCAATGTCTTGTCAGTCTCAATATTTTCCCTGTCGGCTTTTTCAACTCTAGCTAATCAATGCAGAGTTGCTGATGTGCTTAGTGCTGAAGTTTCTTTCTCATCCAATTTGTTATCAAGCCAAGTCAAGTCAAGTCAAGTCAAGTTTATTTGTCACATACACACACGAGATGTGCAGTGAAATGACCACTGGATAATCTTTGCAGTGATCTGGATCACAGTGTTGGTGAGGCCACATCAAGAGCACCAGGCACAACAGACTGTGGAAATGGCTGTATGCTATTGCCATAGATGGAATGCAACGTAGGGTCACCAGGTTAATTCCCGGGGATGGCGGGACTGGCACATGATGAAAGAATGGATCGACAGGACTTGTATACACTGGAATTTTGAAGAATGAGAGAGGCTCTTATAGAAACATGTAATATTCTTAAGGGATTGGACTGGCTAGATGCAGGAAAAATGTTCCCGATGTTGGGGGAGTCCAGAACCAGGGGTCACAGTTTAAGAATAAGGGGTAGGCCATTTAGGACTGAGATGAGGAAAAACCTTTTCACCCAGCGAGTTATGAATTTGTGGAATTCTCTGCCACAGAAGGCAGTGGAAGCCAATTCACTGGATGTTTTCAAGAGTGAGTAAAATTTATAAAGGGATAAAGGGATATGGAGGAAAAGCAGGAACGGTATACTGGTTTTGGATGATCATTTTGAATGGCGGTGCTGGCTCGAAGGGCCAAATGCCCTACTCTTGCACCTATTTTCCATGTTTCTATGTTTCTATGTATGACAAAGATTAAAGGGCCTGTCCCACGGGCATGCGACCTGCATACGGCAAGCGCGACCTAAAGGGCAGGTTCCATCAGCATGCGCCTGTATGCGTGACCAAACCAGAAGCGAGGCCCGCACGGAGGTCGAGTGAGGGGAATTAAGTTTGAGCGAAGTCCACGGGAAGTTCGCTCGTGACGTACGGTGTCGAGGCGGCTGCGGGCCGACAGGCCGTTGCCATGCGGAATTTTTGAACACGGTCAGTTTTTCGGAGCCCAGCGCGATGTCGGGACCAGCTCCGCACAACTCCATACGGCTCGGCGATCGAAGTGGGACCGGCCACGCGAGGCCATACGACTCAAGCGACCACGTTAGGTCGCGCTTGCCGCATGCAGGTCGCATGTCTGTGTGACAGGCTCTTAAGATAGCTGTGCAGCGCAAGGACCTTTGCTTAACACACCCCTCAAGGTTTTCCATAGGCATACCTTGACATACAACATAAGATCCTTTGAATTACAACACAGGTCTCCGGCAATGCAAGGTCGAGGTAAGTGACTGAAAAAAGTTTCCCCCAATCCCCCCACCCACCCCGCACATAAAACATACCAAGAGACATTAAAACACACCTCACCTTTATCCTACGTCCTCTGATTCTCGCTTCCCCTACTCAGGGCAAGAGACTCTGTGCATCCACCCGATCTATTCCTCCCATGATTTTATACACCTCTACAAGATAGCCCCTCATTCTCTTGTGCGCCAAGGCCAACAATTGACACCTATACCAATCAAGAATCTATCTATCTCTGCCTTAAAAATTTCCATTGACGGCCTCCATCTTATTCTGTCGCAAAGGATTCCACAGATTTGCCACTCTCTAACAAAGTGATTCATAGAAACATAGACACATAGAAATAGGTGCAGGAGGTGGCCATTCGGCCCTTCGAGCCAGCACCGCCATTCATTGTGATCATGGCTGATCGTCCCCAATCAATAACCCGTGCCTGCCTTCTCCCCATATCCCTTGATCCCTCCTCATCTCCTTCCTAAAGGAACAGCCTTTAATTCTGAGCCTATGACCTCTGGTCCTAGACTCTCCCATTTGTGGAAGCATCCTCTCCACATCCAGTCTCTCCAGGCTGACGTTAGGACAGCAATATCTGTGCCGGAAATCAGGGGAATTTAAATGGAAGCTCAAATCACAATTTGAGTTAATTAAAAAGATATTCAACACAGATAAGTGAAAGGCAAATACTGTTTGAGTAATTAGCGTTCACTTTTGATGAGGGTACCATAAAGGATGATTAAAGGATGCAATTTGGAGATGGATATGTAGGTTAGAATTTCAAATTATTCAAATGTGGTCATCAGTCAGAAGAATAATAACATTTTGTAAGGGAGAAAATTGGGTTGATAAATAGCAGATGAGATTTAATGGATTAGTGTAAGAAGATAAAGTATGGCAGAAAGGATGAAGAGAGACAAACAATTCTAGTGACAAGAAATGTGAACTTGAACTTGAACTTAATCTTATGGAGGCATATGAAATCAAGGGAGGAATAGATCAGGTAGATGCACAAAGTGTTTTGCCCAGAGTAGGGGAATTGAGAAGCAGGGGACATGGTTTTAAGTTGAAGTGGAAAAGATTTAATAGGGACCGGAGGGATGGTGGGATATGGGACAAGCTGCCAGAGGATGTAGTTGAGGAAGGGACTAATCAACATTTTAAAAACAATTAGATATGAACATGGATAGGATAGGTGTAGAGGGATGTGGGCTAATCACAGGCAGGTGGGACTAGTGTAGATGGGACATGTTGGTCGTTGTGGACAAGTTGGGCAGTAGGACTTGTTTCCACGCTGTAACACTCTATGACTCTAATACAGTAACACTAAAATGCAATGCAATAGGATTAGAATAACATGTCTGGGAAAGAACTGCAGTTACTGGTTCAAATGGAAGATAGACACAAAATGCTGGATTAACTCAGCGGGACAGGCTGCATCTCTGGAGAGAAGGTATTGGTGATGAAGGAATGGGTGAGGGAATGTCACACATTCCTTCTCTTCAGAGACGCTGCCTGTCCCGTTGAGCTATTCCAGCATTTTGTGTCTGTCGAGGATTATAATAACCATGTGTTTGGTCTGCCCAGGTCGACTGGAATTTCCAGCGGCTAACAATTTCAACTCCCATCTCCATTCCCGCACTTAACCTTCCTGTCCTGGAGCCTCCTCCGTTGTCTGTGTGAGGCCACACACAAACTGGAGGAACGGCACTTCAAATTCTGCTTTAGTATCTTATAATACAAATGTATAAACATTCTCCAAAGACAGATACATAGAAACATAGAAAAATAGGTACAGGAGTAGGCCATTCAGCTCTTCGAGCCAGCACCACCATTCAATATGATCAGGGCTGATCATCCAAAATCAGTATCTGGTTCCTGCTTTTTCTCCACATCCCTTGATTCCTTTAGCCCCAAGAGCTATCGCTAACTCTCTTGAAAACATCCAGTGAATTGTCCTCCACTGCCTTCCTCGGCAGAGAATTCCACAGATTCACAACTCCCTGGGTGGAAAGGTTTTTCCTCATCTCAGTCCTAAATGGCCTGCCCCTTATTCTTACATGGTGATCCCTGATTCTGGACTCCCCCAACATCGGAAATAATTTTCCTGCATCTTGCCTGTCTAATAATTTAAGAATTGTATTGTTTCTATAAGATCCCCTCACATTCTTCTGAATTCCGGTGAATACAAGCCCAGTCGACCCATTCTTTCATCATGTGCCAGTTCTGCCATCCCGGAAATTAACGGTGAACCTACGCTGCACTCCCTCGATAGCACGAATGTCCTTCCTCAAATTAGGAGTCCAGAATTGCACACAACATTTCAGGTGTGGTCTCACCAGGACCCTGTACAATGGCAGTAGGACTTATTTGCACCTATACTCAAATCCTCTCCCAATGAAGGCCAACATGCCATTAGTTTTCTTCACTGCCTGCTGTACGTGCATGCTTACTTTCAGTGACTGATGTACAAGCACACCCATACAAAACGTTGGAGTAACTCAGTGGGTCAGGCAGCATCACGAATTTCAGGTGACTTCAAAACCCATTCCCCTTTCCTCCACCCCTCCTTTCTTCCCCCATCCCCCTCTCTGCTGCAAGATCATGCTGGCTGGCTCGATCACGGACTGGCTCGATAACTCAAATGCCCAGGAATATAGGGGATTATAAAGATTGATGGACACTGTCTGGTCCGTCACAGGTATTGACCTCCCCACTATCGAAAATATGTGTAGGACGCGCTGTCTCAAAAGACAGCCAATATCACCATGGACCAAACACAGCATTGCAGCTGGTAGAACTGTACCAGAGATCTACTCTCTAGAATTTAGGAGATTGAGAGGGGATCTTATAGAAACTTACAAAATTCTTAAGGGGTTGGACAGGCTAGATGCAGGAAGATTGTTCCCGATGTTAGGGAAGTCCAGGACAAGGGGTCACAGATTAAGGATAAGGGGGAAATCCTTTAAAACCGAGATGAGAAGAACTTTTTCCACACAGAGAGTGGTGAATCTCTGGAACTCTCTGCCACAGAGGGTAGTTGAGGCCAGTTCATTGGCTATATTTAAGAGGGAGTTAGATGTGGCCCTTGTGGCTAAGGTGATCAGGGGGTATGGGGAGAAGGCAGGTACGGGATACTGAGTTGGATGATCAGCCATGATCATATTGAATGGCGGTGCAGGCTCGAAGGGCCGAATGGCCTACTCCTGCACCTAATTTCTATGTTTCTATGTTTCTATGTTTCTGCCCTTCGATTATGACCATTAAACCATTCACCAAAACACTATTGATCTGGGGTAGACAAAAGTGCTGGAGAAACTCAGCGGGTGAGGCAGCATCTATGGAGATAAGGAATAGGCGACGTTTCGGGTCGAGACCCTTCTTCAGAAAAAAGGTATATAAGAAAAAAGGAGTCTCTTGCCCAGAGTAGGGGAACATAGATTCAGACCAGAGGGCATAGATTCAAGGTGAAGGGGAAAAGATTTAATGGGAATCTGAGGGATAACTTTTTCACACAAATGGACCTGGTGGGTATATTGAACAAGGTGCTAGAGGAAGTAGTTGAGGCTGGGACTATCCCAACGTTTAAGAAACATTCTGACAGGTTCATGGATAGGACAGGTTTGGAGGGATATGGACCAAGCACAAGCGGGTGGGACTAGTGTAGATGTGACATGTTGGCCGGTGTGGGCAAGTTGGGCCGAAGGGCCTGGTCACTCTATGTATGACTATTTCTTCTATATCTCTCGAAACCCCCATCTATATCTCTCATTTCTCTTGCCCCCCGGTCTCTCAGTCTGAAGAAGGGTCTCGACCCACAAGGTCACCTGCTCCTTTTCTCCAGAGATGCTGCCTGTCCTGTTGAGTTTCTCCAGCATGTTGTGTCTATCTTGGCATGCAACAAAATAACTTTTCACTGTACCTTCGGTGACATGTGACAATAAAGTAAACTAAAACTAAACTATGACTCTATGACTGCTAGAAATGCAGTTATTAATTTATTGAATTTAAAAATATATAATATTTTTTATCTGTGTGCATTGCGTTTTCGGGCCTGCAAGTAAGAATTTCATGGTTATAATGAATGATCCAAGCACCAGGGGTCCCTTGGATCGATGCACTACAGTTAAACATCCTGACAAATGGTGGGCAGGTATCCACACACTACAGCACTTAAGTACAATGGTTGCTGGAGCCGACTGCCAGCTCAAAAAGCGGAAAGCTTTTAAGGCCCACATGCCAGTTATTCCCCCTCATTCTTGGTTTGTTTTGGCATTGGATGGAGATTGTTCTGCAACGATGCTTCTGTGAATTCCAACTGAGCTATTCACGAGCAATGACATCTTCCACACTGCATGCACAATAGGGGTGCAAATTGCACTTTATATATCTTCAGGGTCATGGTTACTATGAATATTATTAATAATGCTAGATTCATAAAGCAGAATTGGATAATTTCGATTTATTTGACGAAAATGGGTATTTTGTTGGAATTTGAATTAAGACCCATTTGGAATAAATCAGATCCCAGATATATAGAGTCATACAGTGGGTAAACAGGCCCTTTGGCCTAACTTGCCAGTGCCGACTAACAAGCCAAGTTTAGTTCAGTTTAGAGATACAGTTCGGGAACTGGTAGATCGGCCAACGATTCCACGCCGACCAGCAATCCCCGCACTCAAACACTATCCTTACAGAACAGGAACAATTTACAATTTAACCAAAGCCAATTAGCCTACAAACCTGTACGTCTTTGGAGTGTGGGAGGAAAGCGGAGATCCCAGAGAAAACCCATACAGGTTCTTGGTTCTCGGTTTCTTGGTCCTCCAAAATATTCCAAATATTTCACGGGAGAAGGTACAAACTCCGTACAGACAGCGCCCATAGTTAGGTTGAATCCGGGTCTCTGGTGCTGTGAGGCAGCAACTCTACCGCTGTGCCACCGTGTCACCCACATCCCATTGCAACTAATCCCATTGCAACTAATCCCACTGCCCACTTTTGACTAACATCCCTCTAAATCTATGTCAAAATGTCTCTTGAACATTGCAATAATCCCTGCCTCAACTAACTCCTTCATCAGCTAATTCCATATACCCACCACCCTTTGTGTAAAAAAGTTACCCATTAGGTTCCTACGAAATATTTGAAATAATGTATTTTTCAAGAAAAGAGGTCTCAATGTGCAATGAACCTTATTTGATAAAGGACCTCGCGGTAAAGTAAACTCTAGGAGGTAGCAACCACAATACGATAAGCTTTATGCCCCTGTCCCACTTAGGAAACCTGAACGGAAACCTCTGGAGACTTTGAGCCGCACCCAAGGTTTCCGTGCGGTTCCCGGAGGTTGCAGGTGGTTGCCGGAGGTTGCAGGTAGTGGAAGCAGGTAGGGAGACTGACAAAAACCTCCGGGAACGCCACGGAAACCTTGGGTGGGGCTCAAAGTCTCCGGAGGTTTCCGTTCAGGTCTCCTAAGTGGGACAGGGGCATTAACCTGCAATTTGAGAGTGAGAGGTGAAATCAGATGTGTCAGTATTGCAGCTGAGAAAAGGGGACTACAGAGGCATGAGGGAGGATATGGACAAATTTGACAGGATATGGACCCTATCAGGGATGACGGTGGAACAGCAATGGCAGGCATTTCTGGGAATAATTTGGATGTTGCAGGGTCTTTTCATTCCAAAGAGGAAGAAAGATTCTAGGGGGAGAAAGAGGCGACCGTGGCTGACAAGGGAAGTCAAGGAGTAGGGAAGTCACTGAGAGTAGGGAAGATTCAAACAAGGGGACATGACTTGACTTGACTTGAGAATTAAGGGACAGAAGTTTAGGGATAACATGAGGGGGAAGTTCTTTACTCAGAGAGTGGTGGCTGTGTGGAATGAGCTTCCAGTGAAGGTGGTGGAGACAGGTTAGTTTTTATAATTTAAAAATAAATTGGATAGTTATATGGATGGGAAGGGAATGGAGGGTTATGGTCTGAGCGCAGGTATATGGGACTAGGGGAGATTACGTGTCCGGCACGGACTAGAAGGGTCGAGATGGCCTGTTTCCGTGCTGTAATTGTTATATGGTTATATGGTTATATGATAGTACAAAACTAAAAGAGAATACATATAACATTGTAAAGATTAGTGGGAAGCCTGAGGATTGGGAAGCTTTTAAAGAACAACAGAAGGTAACTAAAATGGCAATATGGGGAGAAAAGATAAAGTACGAAGTCAAGCAAGCCAATAATATACAAGAGGACAGCAAGAGTTTGTTCAGTTATATAAAGAGCAAAAAGGTAAGAGTTGATGTTGGGCCGCTGGAGAATCACGCAGGAGAAGTGATAATGGGGAATAAAGAAATAGCAAAGGAGTTAAATATGTCTTCACAGTGGACAACACCAGCAGGGTGACTTGCATAGGTTGGGTGAGTGGGCAGATGCATGGCAGATGCAGTTTAATGTGAGGTTATTCATTTTGATGGCAAGAACAGGAAGGATTATTATTAACTGGATTGTGTCAGATTAGGAAAAGAGGAGCTGCAACGAGACCTGGATGTCCTTGCACATCAGTCACTGAATGTAAGCATGCAGATACAGCAGGCAGTGAAGAAAGCAAATGACATGTTAGAAACATAGAAACATAGAAACATAGAAAATAGGTGCAGGAGGAGGCCATTCGGCCCTTCGAGCCAGCACCGCCATTCATTATGATCATGGCAGATCATCCCCAATCAATAACTCGTGCTGCCTTCTTCCCATATCCATTGATTCCACTAGCCCCTAGAGCTCCTTCTAATTCTCTCTTAAATTCATTCAGTGACTTGGCCTCCACTGCCCTCTGAGTTAGGGAATTCCACAAATTAACAAAGTTTTTTTCTCACCTCAATCATAAATGGCTTCCCCTTTATTCTAAGACTGTGGCCCCTGGTTCTGGACTCGCCCAACATTGGGAACATTTTTCCTGCATCTAGCTTGTCCAGTCCTTTTATAATTTTATATGTTTCTATAAGATACCCCCTCATCCTTCTAAACCGCAGTGAATACAAGCCTAGTCTTTTCAATCTTTCCTCAAATCACAGTCCCGCCATCCCAGGGATCAAACTCGTGAACCTACGCTGCACTGCTTCAATCACAAGGATGTCCTTCCTCAAATTAGGAGACCAAAACTGGACACAATACTCCAGATGTGGTCTTACCAGAGCTCTATACAAATGCATGTTGGCTTTCATAACGAGAGGATTTGAGTATAGGAGCAAGGAGGTCCTATGACAGTTGTACAGAGCCCTAGTGAGACCACACCTGGAGTATTGTGTGCAGTTTTGGTCTCCTAATTTGAGGGACATTCTTGCTATTGAGAGAGTGCAGCGTAGGTTCATCAGGTTAATTCCTGGGATGGCGAGACTGACATATGATAGACAATAGGCAATAGACAATAGGTGTAGGAGTAGGCCATTCGGCCCTTCAAGCCAGCACCGCCATTCTCTATAATCATGGCTGATCATCCACAATCAGTACCCCGTTCTTGCCTTCTCCCCATATCCCTTGACTCCACAATCATTAAGAGCTCTTCTTCTTCTTGCGTGTGCCGTGCACAGTCTAAAGTTGTAGGACAACTTGTTCTATTTGATCTTATTTGATTGTGCATGCCAGGTTGATTGCATTCAACTCTCTCTTGAAAGCATCCAGAGAATCGACCTCCACTGCCTTCTGAGGCAGGGAATTCCACAGATTCACAACTCTCTGTGGAAAAAGTGTTTCCTCGTCTACATTCTAAATGGCTTACCACTTATTCTTAAACTGTGGCCCCTGGTTCTGGACCCCCAACATCAGGAACATGTCTCCTGTGTCTAGCGTGTCCAATCCCTTAATATTCTTATATGTTTCAATAAGATCCCTTCTCCTCCTTCTAAATTCCAGTGTATACAAGCCCCGTCACTCCATTCTTCCAACATAAGACAGTTCAGACATCCCGGGAATTTAAGTCGTGAACTTATGTTTTACTCCATCAATAGCAAGAATGTCCTTCCTCAAATTTGGAGATCAAAACTGCACACAATACTCCAGGTGTGATCTCACTAGGTCCATGTCCAACTGCAGAAGGACCTCTTTGTTCCTATACTCAACACATCTTGTTATGAAGGCCAATAGGCCAATATATGATGAAAGATTGGATCAAATGTGCTTATATTCACTGGAACTTAGAAGAATGAGAGGGTATCTTATAGAAAAATATAAAATACTGAAGGGATTGGACACGCTTGATGCAGGAAAAATGTTTCCGATGTTGGGGGAGTCCAGAACCAGGGGTCACAGTTTAAGAATAAGGGGCAAGCCATTTCGGACTGAGATGAGGAAAAACTTCTTCACTGAGAGAATTATGAATCTGTAGAATTATCTGCCACAGAAGGCAGTGAAGGCCAATTCACTGGATGTATTCAAGAAAGTGTTAGGTATACTCTTCGGGCTAATGGAATCAAGGAGAAATAATGGGAGAAAGCAGGAACAGGGTGGTTGGTAATATGTTCGAAGGCTATTATAAAGAATATTACGGAGTACTTAGATGTTGACGATAAAATAGGCTAAAGTCAGCATGACTTTGTGAAGGGGAAGTCTTGCTTGACAAATTTGCTGTAATTCTTTGAAGAAGTAAATAGCAGGACAGACAAAGGAGAGTCAGTGGATGTTGTTTGATTTTCTAAAAGCCTTTGATAAGGTGCCACAGGAGGCTGCTAATGGTGATGAGAGTCCACGGTATCAAAGGGCAGATACTAGCATGTATAGCAGGTTGGCAGGATGGCAGAAGACAAAGAGGGGCTTTTTCAGGTTGGCTTCCAGTGACTAGCGGAGTTCCGCAGTGGTCGGTGCTGGGGCTGCTACTATTCACGTTGTATATTAATGATTTGGATGAGGCGACTGAAAGCTTTATGACCAAGTTGGCGGATTGAACAAGAGGAATCGAATATAGGAGCAAAGAGGTCCTTCTGCAGTTGTACAGAGCCCTAGTGAGACCACACCTGAAGTATTGTGTGCAGTTTTGGTACCCTAATTTGAGGAAGGATATTCTTGCTATTGAGGGAGTGCAGCGTAGGTTTACAAGGTTAATTCAGTCATATGCTGAGAGAATGGAGCAGCTGGGCTTGTACTCTGGAGTTTAGAAGGATGAGAGGAGATCTCACTGAAACATATAAGATTGTTAAGGGATTGGACACGCTCGAGGCAGGAAACATGTTCCTGATGCTGTGGGAGTCCAGAACCAGGGGCAACAGTTTAAGAATAAGGAGGAAGCCATTTAGAACGGAGTCGAGGAAACACTTTTTCTCACTGAGAGTGGTGAATCTGTGGAATTCTCTGCCTCAGAGGGCGGTGGAGGCAGGTTCTCTGGATGCTTTCAAGAGAGAGCTAGATAGGGCTCTTAAAAATAGTGGTCAGGGGATATGGGGAGAAGGCAAGAACGGGGTACTGATTGGGGATGATCAGCCATGATCACATTGAATGGTGGTGCTGGCTCGAAGGGCCGAATGGCCTACTCCTGCACCTATTGTCTATTGTCTATAATGATACGAAAATTGGTGGTGGGGCAAGTAGTGTAGAAAAAACAGGGACTCTGTAGAAGGATTTGGATAGGTTGGGAAAGTGGGCAGAGAAGTGGCAGAGGGAGTATAGTGTAGCAAAGTTTGATTCATGCATTTTGGTAGTAGGAATAAAGGCATAGACTATTTTCCAAATGGATAAAAAATCCAGAAATCGGAGATGCAAAGAGATTTGGGAGTGCTGGTGCAGGATTCCCAAAAAGTTAATCTGCAAGTCAAATCGGTAGTAAAGAAAGCAAACACAATGCCGGCATATATTTTGAGAGGTCTTGCATACAAAAATAAGGATGTAATACTGAGGCTCTTTCAGATGCTGGTCAGACAACATTTGGAATATTTTGAGCAATTTTGGGCACCATATCTGAGGAAGGCTGTGTTGGCTCTGGAGAGGGTCCAGAGGAGGTTTACAAAGAATGATCCCAGGAATGAGTAGGTTAACATATGATGAGTGTTTGATGGCACTGGGCCTGTACTCGCTGGAGTTGAGAAGAATGTGGGAGGCCCTCATTGAAACATACAGAATAGTGAAAGGCTTGGATGGAGTGGAGTGGAGTGGAGAGGATGTTTCCACTAGTGGGCGAGTCTGAGACCAGAGGTCACAGCCTCAAAATTAAAGGACATTCCTTCAGGAAGGAGATGTGGAGGAATTTCTTCAGCCAGAGGGTGGTGAATCTGTGGAATCCATTGCCACAGAAGGCTGTGGAGGCAAAGTCAGTGGATAAGGCAGAGATAGATAAATTGTTTGTTAGTACGGGTGTTAGAGGTTATGGGGAGTAGGCAGGAGAATGGGGGTGAGCGGGAGAGATATATCAGTCATGATTCAATGGAGGAGTAGACTTGACGGGCCGAATGGCCTCATTCTGTTCCTATAACAAAGGAAGGTGCAGAGACCTCAAGAAAAGAGGTCCAGATTTTTCTTTGTTGTTGCAGAATTTGAAGTAGTCTTTTGAATGCAATAGATGGTGTGCCGTGCGTGGATATTTTGTGTGCAGTCCATCTGAAAGAATGATTAACTCCTGGAGCTGGAGAAAGGGATGGGAGGGGAAAATGCAATTTTGTTCTCAGTGGGCTATCAGGGTATTTTCAATAGGACCTAATTGAAGACACGCTCCATTTGTCTCAGCTGTGACGAATCTTTCACAGTTTCCTAGTTACGACTATAAATGACCTTAAAAGAAGAGACGCACTTTGCCATTATGTGGATTATAAGGAAAAGTCTCGAGGCAACAACGTGACGGTATGTCAAATGATTCATCTTTGCGGAACACTGACATGGAGATTTAAACTCTTTCATAATTTTCATGCAGCAATCTTCAAGTTCAAGTTCAAGTTCAAGTTCCCATTTCTTGTCAGTTGCCCTATTAACGTACAGTTAAATTTTACTTCGGAGTCACGTGAGTGACTACGTGAAGAACCTGTCCAGCACGCATGCACGACATGAGCGTTCACGCAGTGCAACAGCGACGAACGGGAGTACGGGCGCTCCCGCTACAAGCCTGAAGGAAAAAAAAAAAAAATGGCGCGGCCCTGTCCAGTCGCCGTTGTGGCAGCTCCGCGAAAATTGTGTGTGTTTTTAACTTTTATGTTCCTTTTTAACTTATTTCTAAGTTCTAACTCCCTAGTACTAACAAAGTATGACAGGGAAACCCTCTTAAATCTAAACTCCAGGGCAAACGGAGACTTTTTAAACTCTGTACTTACTGATCCAGCATGGCCAGCAGAGATCAGCAGAAGCTGCTGCAACAACAATGGGAGCTCGGCTGCAAGGAAAACCCGGAGAAAACATCGAGGGAAGCGGGGGGGGATTCGGAATAGGCTGAGAGCCCAAGCCTTTCGTCCACCTCTGCCCAGCATTCTTCTGGCGAATGTCCAGTCCCTGGAAAACAAGCTGGATGACCTCAGGGCGAGGATCAGATTCCAGCGGGACATAAGGAACTGCAACATCCTCTGCCTGACTGAAACATGGCTGACCTCACTGATTCCGGATCAGGTAATCTGCCCAACCGAGTCCTTCACTGTCCACCGTGCTGACAGAACAGAAGCATCTGGGAAATCCAAGGGTGGAGGAGTCTGCTTCATGACCAATAACAACTGGTGCAACCCTGGAAATATCAAGATGCTTTCCCGTTCCTGCTCGCCGGACCTGGAGCACCTGACAATCTCATGCCGCCCATTCTACCTTCCCCGGGAGTTCGGCTCAGTGATCGTCACAGCCGTCTACATTCCACCGCAGGCGGACACTGACATGGCACTATCGGCCCTACACGATGTGCTATGTCGACATCAAAACAAGTACCCGGAAGCGGCTATGGTGGTGGCTGGAGATTTTAATAAATCAAATCTCAAGAAGGTCATGCCGAACTTCTACCAACACATCACGTGTGCCACCAGGGGGGAGAGAACTTTGGACCACTGCTACACACCGTTCAGGAAAGGCTACAAGGCCGTTTCACTCCCTCCCCTAGGAAAATCTGACCACGCTGCTATTTTCCTGTTGCCGGAGTATAAACAGAGGATAGTTCGGGAAGCGGTAGAGACGAGGGACGTAAAGCGGTGGTCCGACCAGTCAGAGGCCATGCTGCAAGATGCACTGAGTGATGTCGACTGGAATATGTTCGAAGCAAGTTCCAGTGACGTCAGTGAGTTCGCGGAAGCAGTCATGGACTTCATCGCAACAATAACCGACAACATCGTCCCCACGGTAAGGGTAAGCACCTTTCCGAACCAAAAACCCTGGGTAGACAGGTCTGTTCGTGTGGCCTTGAATGCTCGTACCGCTGCCTACAACTCGGGCCTGGCATCAGGAAACATGGACGTCTACAAGGCAGAGTCCTACCGAATGCGAAGGGCGGTGAAGGACGCAAAGAGAAGGTACAGGGACAAGATGGAGTTACAGATGGAGCAGCAGGACACCAGAAGCCTGTGGCAGGGGCTACGGATTGTAACCAACTACCGAAGCACCCCTCCCTCATCCGCAAGTGCCGGCACCTCCCTAGCTGACGACCTGAACTCCTTCTACGCTCGTTTCGAGAGGGGCAACACCACTCCAGGTCTGCCGACTATCGACAATACCGACAGCAGGCTGGCTACCGAAGCTGAAGGGAGGAATATGCACACATTCTCGCTGTCCGAGCACGACGTGAGGAGGGCACTGACACGGGTGAACACAAGAAAAGCTGCAGGCCCCGATGGCATCTCGGGGCGAGTACTCAAGTCCTGTGCTACGCAGCTAGCTCCAGTGCTCACTACATTATTCAACCTCTCCCTGGACAAGTCCGTGGTCCCTGCCTGCTTCAAAAAATCCATCATTGTACCGGTACCAAAAAATGCCTCCCCAGCCTGTCTGAATGACTACCGTCCGGTGGCCCTTACCTCGGTAGTCATGAAATGCTTTGAGAGGCTGGTGAAGAATCACATCTGCGCCTTCCTCCCTCGGAACATGGACCCGTTGCAGTTTGCATACCGTCCGAACAGGTCCACGGACGATGCGGTCTCCCAGGTCTTGCACACCGCTCTCTCCCATCTGGACAGCCAGAAGGGGGGCTACGTGAGGATGCTGTTCATAGACTACAGTTCAGCCTTCAACACGATAGTCCCCACCAGACTGGCCGGGAAGCTACTGGAATTGGGGCTCAACACCTCCCTGTGTGCCTGGGTCCTGGACTTTCTCACCGCCAGGCCCCAGGTAGTCAAGATGGGAGGGAATACATCGAAGTCCCTCACCCTGACCACAGGATCGCCCCAGGGTTGCGTCCTCAGCCCCCTATTGTACTCCCTGTACACACATGACTGTGTGGCTAGGTTCAGCTCCAATTCAATAATTAAGTTTGCTGATGACACTGTGGTGGTGGGCCTGATCTCAGACAATGATGAGAGGGCCTACCGGGAGGAGGTGGCTGATCTAGCACTCTGGTGCCAGGAGAACAGCCTCCTCTTGAACATCAAAAAAACGAAGGAGCTGATCATGGACTTTAGGAGGGCACATCATCCGAGGACGTACACTCCATTGAGTATAAATGGGGATCCTGTGGATAGGGTGAACTGTTTTAAATATCTGGGAGTCCACATCTCTGAGGATATGACATGGTCATCACACGCCTCAGCACTGGTGAGTAAGGCAAGGCAGCGCCTTTACCACCTCAGGCAATTGAGGAAATTCAGAGTGTCTCCGAGGATCCTCCAGTGCTTCTACGCAGCGGCAGTGGAAAGCATCTTGTCCGGGAACATTACCATCTGGTTCGGGAATTGCTCTGCCAAGGACAAGAAGGCTCTGCAGAGAGTAGTGCGTTCGGCCGAACGCACTATGGGAACTCCACTCACCCCCCTGCAGGAACTATACAACAGGAGGTGCAACTCCAGAGCAAACAAAATCATGAGAGACCTCTTCCACCCCTGCAACGGACTGTTCCAGCCGCTACGGTCAGGCAAACGCCTCCGTTGCCATGCAGTGAGAACGGAGAGGTTGAGAAGGAGTTTCTTCCCAGAGGCAATTCGGACTGTAAACGCCTTTCTCACCAGGGACTAACTGTACAGAACGTTTTTCCTTCTATTATTTATTATGTAAAATAATATGTGTGTTATGATTGTGTTTATAATTTGTTTGGTTGTTTTGTTGTTCCGCGAGCATTGCCACTTTCATTTCACTGCACATCTCGTATGTGTATGTGACAAATAAACTTGACTTGACTTGACTTGTTAGGTAAGTACTTACCCACAGGTTCGAATTTACTACTTTGCTCCTCTTTGTTGCTCCAGGGGAAATTGGAGAGAGCAAAGCAGAACAGAGGGAAGTGGCCTCCGTTCGACTCCAGGGAAGGAGCGTTCTGTCAATGGAGGGGGGAGAGGCGGCACCTGGACCGCACACGCTGTGGTCCACAGTCCGGGTACTGAGCCGATGCCCAGTCCGCTAACAGCTGTCTGACCAACAGCAGCGGACTGGAGGGAAACTCAAAAACCGGCCGGTAACCCCTGCATACTCCCGACAAGGAGACTCGCCGCCCGAGAACCGCAGAAATGCCGCCCGAAAACGGCAGGCAGCCTCTAGAGCAAAGTCGGCAACCAAACCTCGGGCTGGAGACAGACACGGAAGATGGAATCGGCACATCAAACTACCGCCCGAGAGCAAGTAAGTGTCTGTTCTCCAAGCCTAGAGAAAGGTCATGGAGCACCAAAACTCCAGCGAGACTTGCCTCAGGAGCAGGGGCAAGCTCGCCAAGGGAGCATAACACTCCCGCTCCAGTGCACTAACAGCACTGGCCATCTCCCTTATCGAGGGATCGATGGCGACCAGGGCTGGGCTGGTCAAGAAGAGGGGTCACTGGCTGAACAACATCGGGAGTATGCTTGAGGTACAGGATCAGGAAGAGCTGCTGGGTGTGGCCGCTATGTGGCTCCACCACTAGCGAGATGGCTTTTCAGTCTCAACTGACGGCCAGTTTACTACCTGTTCTTTTCAAAAAACCTCTCCAAGACAGGTAGTCATGAGGCGTTGGATTTCATCACGCCTCCCCAAAATTGCATTTACTCAAAGTGCCCACCATTATTGGGGGGTACATTGAGCATAGCATTTAAAAAACCCCCAAATATCTTAAATTGCATTTGATACCCCTGATGTCGGCTATCATTTTTGCATGCTCATTCCAGAGGGGCAGGGTAGTATGGCAAAACACCTGACCCTACTGTTCACAGTATGCTCCGCAACTTCTCGAAGGATGTTATGAAACCTGCCCTCAACCTAAAAAATTCACAGGACTGTGAGAACGCCGACCTCACAACCACAGATCCTGCTCTCTGGCAAAGTTACCAAACCAAGCCCAAGAAACTGGACGAAGTATCCAAAATATTCGGCACCAAGAGGGCAGGGCCTGGAATGAGCACCACACAAAACCAGACAGCAGTACCTCCACGCGTCCACCAGTAGGCGTCAACTTAATGGTACTGGTGAAAGCCCGGGGCCTGCATGCCAACCCCCGTAAGCCCTTTCAGGCCAGGGTCCAGAGCGGGCCCCATGGAAAATGTGCCACCCCCCAACAACACAATCCCTACAGATGAACCAGAAAACGAAGAAATGAACACACCACTAAACAACAGTGAAGACAGATAAGTATGGTTCCTACCATCACACAAAGGTGAAGGGTTTGTACTAACAGGAGGGGGGGGGGGGGGGGGGGGAATCACACATGGGTTGGGAACATGAAGAACTATCACACTTGGTAGTTATATACCAAAAGTATTCAAGGATAAAAATTGAATTAAGAAACCTACCACCAGTTCAGCATGCACCCCAAAGGGGTCTACCCTCCCATTAAAAAAAAACATGAGGGACTAGCTAACTGGAGAAGATATACTAGGGGTCATAAAGAAGCCTAATATGAACCTTTGGTACCAAAAAACCCAAGATGGTGAATGTCGCACCATCATTGACTTAACCACTTGAGTATTTTCACCAGGTTACACGCTTATGGAAACTTGTAACTGCTAACCATGGATTTCCTAGGATACTTTATGGTAGACATCGACTTAAAAGATGCATACTATTCAGTACACATTCATAAAAGATCTTCAGAGATACCACAATTTACCTGGATGGGGTAACTATGGCAGTATAAATTATTGACAATGGCTAATATGAGCCAAAACTGTGTCCAGATATCCAAACCAGCCCTGACACTATTAAGGAACATATCGTCATCGCATGTCTCTATGATATTAACGACAGACAAATCCATGGGAATAGCTAATCAGCAGCATTAGCTACTAAAACTTATTTAGCCTGGGCTTTGTCATATTATCCAGATAGATCTACGTTGACACCATCCACAACTGTTGACTACTGGTATTCAAATAACTCTATCCACTCATCTATAACATTGCCATAAAGAGAGTCTGCATATGACACAACCTGTAACAATTAATGGTAACAATCAGCCAACCATTCAGCAAGTGGCTAGAATAATTGGGAGTTAGTAGCAGCATTACCAGCTACTTAACTTGAACCTTTCCATTAGAGCTAAGGTGCTAATGTTTAAACTAAATACCCATACCCAGAACATGGTGGCAAATGGACTAATCTGGAGTCGTCATCACTACAGACACAGGGCATAAAACCAAGTTGGAAATATTGAGTACGTTCTATTGGTAAAAGCATATTATTCAGTAGTGCACCATTTTGCATGTTCGGTTATTAATTAACAACATCACAGTGGTGGCATACACCAACCACGGGCGGAATAAAATCGATATCATGTGACAATTTATTTAACAATTGGTAACCGTATGTCGTCAAACATATTCGACCATCAGCAACTTACCTACCAGGTGAGCTAAATACTGTAAACAGACAGATTAAACCAAAGTATTTGCTGAAATTACAAAGCAATATGGAACACCAGATATCGATTTCTCTGTATTTCAATTGAATCACCACGTACCGATGTATGTCGCATGAAACCAAACTTTGAGGCAGCGGCAATGAATACATTCCCGCTGAACTAGGGGGGGGGGGAGGGAATCTAATCTCTATGTTCTCCCCCCTTTTTTATACCTCATCAGTCAGGTACTACGGCCTCATCAGTCAGGTACTACGCAAATCCACTGCTGGACCTGGATTGTCAGACAGCACTATCAACACGATGACAGCATCCCATCGCATATCCACTAGGGAATATACTTGGCGAACATCAAGAAGTGGGAAGATACTATTCAAATACAGGAACTACATATTCAACTACAACAAATCCTGTACTGGAGTTCCTGGCAGGTCTTCACCACAATGAAGGACTCAGCTACTGCGCCATCAACACAGCCAGAAGTGCTCTGTCAGCCTACTTAACTCGGGCACCAGGACAACAGGCCATAGGGTACCACCCGCTGGTGATCAAATTCAGGAGAGGCATATTCAACTCTAATCCCCCAGACCTAGGTACACCCAAATCTGGGATGTCAGTGTGGACCTGACGTACCATAGGGGATGGTCACCAGCCAGGTCCCTCACCCTGGAACAGCCCACCCTGAAGACGGTCATGCTGATGGCCTTGTCTCAGCACAAAGAGTCCAGTTCCTCCATCTACTACGATTGGACAATATGGTAAAAACACTAGACCGTGTTACATTTACCATTTAGGGGCTGGTCAAACAGAGCAGACCAGTAACATCAGGTCTAGTCATGGAATTCCGGGCATACCCACCTGAACCACGATTATGTGTCATGACCCACTTATTGAACTACATCGACACAATAAGAAATCCTCGAGGGAGAGAAAAAACCTTATTGGTCAGCCACAAGAAACCTCATGGTCGGGTGACGAGCCAAACTATCTCAAGTGGCTCAAGCAGTTACTGGGAGTTGCTGGAGTAAATACTAACCTGTATAAATCTTACTCCACCAGGGCAGCATCCACATCGGTGACTAAGAGGATGGACGTGGCTATGGACCACATCCTGGCTACAGCGGGGTGGTCTAGGGAGTATATGTTCCAAACCTTTATAACAAGCCGCTGGCAGAACCTGTATCGTTTGCAGAAAAAGTATTAGAATCTGCAAAAAATATATAATTTAAGCCCGGGGGAGCATTTTGGTCTTGTTATTGTTAATAACACCATTATTGTTCTACAAACAGATTCATGGTTGATTACGATCACATACTTCCTCCCTCGAATGACTTCAGCAGCGAGTGAAGTATGAACTGTTACACGTTTTGAAATCACAGAGCTTTAAAATCTTCACGTAGTCCCTCACGTGACTCCGAAGTAAAATAGTAAGATTAAACGAGAACTTACCAGTTTGATGTTTGATCTGTATTTTATGAGGAGTTACGATGAGGGATTACATGCCCTCCGCTCCCACCCTCAATTATAGAGATCAACTGGTAACTTAGTTCTCCTTGTCTTTACTATGTTTATTCAATTATTGCGTTGTTTCTGTGATTCCACACCGCTGCTTTGAAGTATGCCGCGCATGTGTGCTGGACGGGTTCTTCACGTAATCCCTCATCGTAACTCCTCATAAAATACAGATCAAACTTCAAACTGGTAAGTTCTCATTTAATCTTACTATTTTAGTTACCATACAGCCATACTGAGCGAAAATAATACAATACACACATAAAGTAAAATGTAACATAAACATCCACCACAGTGGAATCCACATTCCACAATAAAGTTCAGTCATCTTCCTCCTTTGTTCGCCCGTGGTCGGCCTTTGAACCCTCCGCAGATCGGCGCTATATACGGTCTGGTGTCCGAGGCCCTCTCGTCGGAATGGTCGAAACTCCGGCGTTGGGACGGATTGGAACACTCCGCGGCAAGGAGTTCCCGGGTCGGCAGCTTCTTACCGGACACCGCCGCTCGGAGCAGTTCTTCTGCCGCTCCTCGGCAAAGGATCGCAGCTCCGCGATGTTAAAGTCCGCGCCGCGCCTGCGGCTTGAAGCTCCAGGCAAGGTCTCCAGGAAAGGGCGCACCTATCCAGTTGTTATGTCACGGGGTGGGGTGGAGGTGGGAGGGGGGGGGGGGGGGACGGAGATGAGACACTGAGAAAGTTGCATCTCTGTTGAGGTAAGTGACTGAAAAAAAAGTTTCCCCCTATTCTGCCTCCCCCCCCCAACCCCACATAAAATAACCAAGAAACATTGAAACACATATTTAAAACATACTTAAAATAATAAAAACAGAAATGGGACATGACAGAGTGCTGGCTAGGCAGCCATTACGGGAGCCACCTGGTGAATCTTGGTCCTGGTTGTAAATCCTCTCAGAAGAGATAATGCTGTACGGTTTTTGAAAGCACTCTGAAAGTTCGTACCAGGTGCTTTGTTGACTTTTACGATACGACATGATTCGAGAGAACTTTATTTATCCCACGAGGGAAATTGATCTGCCAACAGTCATAACAACACAAAATAGATGAAACATCTATACCATCACTAAAAGTCTCATCTTATGCACTTCCTGTCTACGTTGTAAATACATTTTAGAAAAAAATGTTTCCCTGTATCGCTATGATTTTTTCGCCATCTTACTCACTGCCCTCCTCTCCTCCAACTGCCCCAAGTATTTTTCCGATCGGTGAAATATAACAAATGTTATGAAGGTTAAAACATCGTGAGATCAGCTGATTGGTCTTCTCGCCTGTCATGTCATCATGATGAAGGTAACGCCCCTTCCGGGAGGTCAGGACAAGTCAAGTCAAGTCAAGTTTATTCGTCACATACGCATACTAGATGTGCAGTGAAATAAAAATTGGCAATGCTTGCGGATTGTGCAAAAAGACTACAAAAACAGAATGGAATTACATATTTGTGGCAGAAAAAAAAGAATAGCAATTTTAAAAAGACACAACACAACAGTAAATTGGTGCAATAAGTTAGTCCCTGGTGACATAGGAGTTTACAGCCCTTATGGCCTCTGGGAAGAAACTCCTTCTCAACCTCTCCGTTCTCACTGCATGGCAACGGAGGCGTTTGCCTGACTGTAGCAGCTGGAACAGTCTGTTGCTGGGGAGGAAGGGGTCTCCCATGATCTTGTTGCCTCTGGAGTTGCACCTCCTGATGTATAGTTCCTGCAGGGGGGGGGCAAGTGAAGTTCCCATAGTGCGTTCGGCCGAAAACACTACTCTCTGCAGAGCCTTCTTGTCCTGGGCAGAGCAGTTCCCAAACCAAATAGTGATGTTTCCGGACAAGATGCTTTCCACCGCCGCTGCGTAGAAGCACTGGAGGATCCTCAGAGACACTCTGAACTTCCTCAATTGCCTGAGGTGGTAAAGGTGCTGCCTTGCCTTACTCACCAGTGCGGCAGAGTATGATGTCCATGTCAGATCCTGCAATCCCGCAAATCTTACTGCAGACGTTGAAGGGGCGGAGCCTTCTCAGAAAGTCCAGCCGGCTCTGTCCCTTCTTGTACAGGGCCTCAGCGTTCCTGGACCAGTCCAGTTTACAGTCTAGGTACACTCCAAGATATTTGTGCTCCCTGGTAATCGTGGAGACACTTTGCATACCTTGTGTGTGGGGATGCAAAACAAAGAATTTCACCATGGCATGTCATGTGTGATCATGAAGTCTTGTTTGATCGATCTAGATCGAACTATACCACTAGGGGCGCCGTATGAAGGCTGCCTCTGCCTACAGTCTGTCCGTTTTTTCCATCTTTTAAAAATGTTTTAGTTTGTTTAAAAGTATGTTGAGCTCCAGCAGCAGCGGCGCAGCGCTGGATACATCGCGGAGCGGGCGATGCCACACCTGGGATCGCCGTTTGAAGCTCCGGAGTGCTGGGCCTGCTGCAACTACATCGCGGGGCTGTGGGTTGAAGAGCTTCCAGCGCGGGCGGCGCTGACTTCAACATCGCTTTGCCCTGGGGCCCTTTGCCGAAGGGCCGCCAGCATGGGTCTCCGCTCGGCGTGGCCTGTGGCCTTCGGGAGCAGCGGACTCCGGTAGGTTCGGAGGTCAAAGCCACTGAGGTTGTCCTCCCGTTCCGACGTCGGAGTTCCATCATCCCCGCGAGAGGGCCTGAGCATCGGGCCACCCGTAGCGGCGACTGCGGAGGGTTGCGGAGGCCTCGACCACGGGTGAACATCAAAGAACATCAAAGAGGAGGATGGCAACTTTGGGCCTTCCCCCACAGTAGCAAACTTTGATTCCTCTGTGTGGGGATGTTTATTTTAAAATACTATCGTGCTTTGTTCTTTTTTTATTCTTATGGCTGAATGGTGACCCCAAATGTCACTGTACCAATTGGTGTATGTGACAAGAAATGTCTCTTGATCTTGATCATTCGAGAATTCGTAACCATGATCTAGTCCAAAATTTGACTCGCTGTTTGAACTCCCTCTCCTTGCTTTTTCATCCATTTGATTCCGACATTCTCATATTTAATTACAACTTGACAAGGTCTTCTTTCTCGGCCAAATACTGCAAACTATATTTTAAATGATCTTCCATGGATTTTACAGCCTGGTAATTTCAGTGTTGGCCAGCGGTGAACAACAAAAGAAAAAAAAAATTAAAGTTCATTAATTTCCAATTAACCTCGCTCTTCAATATGCCCGCAGTGCTGGTTTCCCCAATACTGGATGACCAGCAGGGTTGAGCTGCTGCCTTATGCCCCTGTCCCACTTAGGAAACCTGAACGGAAACCTCTAGAGACTGCGCCCCACCCAAGGTTTCCGCGCGGTTCCCAAAGGTTGGAGGTGGTTGCCGGAGGTTGCAGGTAGTGGAAGCAGGTAGGGAGACTGACAAAAACCTCCGGGAACCGCACGGAAACCTTGGGTGGAGCACAAAGTCTCCAGAAGTTTCTGTTCAGGTTTCCTAAGTTTGACAGGGGCATAACAGCGCCAGTGACCTGGATCCTGGGTTCCAACCCAGCTGTCTGTACGGAGTTTGCATGTTCTCCCTGTAACCCGCGTGCATTTTCTCCGAGATCTTCAGTTTCCTCCCACACGGCAAAGATGTGCAGGTTTGTAGGTCACCCGCTGGAGACTTTGACTCTGACATCGGGAGGGGAATGGGGAGTGCAGGGGAGAGATACGTTTTTTTTTGCCTTCCATCACAGCGAGTAGGAGATGCGCTGTGATGGATGTCTGTGTAAATTGTGTTGTGTCTTGGGTCTTTTTTTCTTGTGTGTATGACTGCAGAAACAACATTTCATTTGAGCCTCTATGAGGTTCAAGTGACAAATAAATTGTATTGTGTATTGTGTAATTGGTTTGGTATAAATGTAAAAGTGTTCCTTGTGTGTGTGTAGGATAGTGTGATGACCCTGTCCCACTTAGGAAACCTGAACGGAAACCACTGGAGACTTTGCGCCCCACCCAAGGTTTCCGTGAGGTTCCCGGAGATTCCCGGAGGTTTTTGTCGGTCTCGCTACCAGCTTCCACTACCTGCAACCTCCGGGAACCGCACGGAAAACTTGGGTGGGGCGCAAAGTCTCCAGAGGTTTCCGTTCAGGTTTCCTAAATGGGACAGGGGCATTAGTGTGCGGGGATCGTTGGTCAGTGCGGACTCCGTGTTTCTGTGTTGTATCTCTAAACTAAACAAAACTAATGCAAACAATGAATGTGTTAGCAAAGTTTTCAAAGAGGGAAAGCAGTGTGGTATAATATATTTGTGTAAGCGAGTTGTGTGCCTGTTATGATGAATTAATAGCAGGCAAGATAGATGTAAGCACTCCTGGCTGTGGTTGTTTGTTCCTATAAAGGAGTGAACACACGTTGTGAAGACCTCCTTGTGTTCAAGGGTTACCTACACCACTTCTCATTAGTTCCATCTAACAAATATACCACATACATTCACTGAACAAAGGCTGAGCTGTTCAATTGTGCAACAATCCCAGGCTGGAGAAGGGAAAAATCACACTCTCAATATGAAGGATTGTGTGGCGTTAGAACGATATTGAACATGGAGAAGATGTTGAGCGGCACGGTGGCGCAGTAATAGAGTTGCTGCCTTACAGGGCCAGCGACCCGAGTTCCATCCGGGCTGCGGGTGCTGTCTGTACGGAATTTGTACGTTCTCCCGGTGACCTGCGTGGATTTTCTCCGGGATTTCCGATTACTTCCCACATTCCAAACACGTACAGGTTTGTGGGTTAATTAGCTTGGTATGATTGTAAGTTGTCCCTCGTGTGTGTAGGTAACGTTAATGTGCGGGGATCGCTGGGCGGCGTGGATTCAGTGGGCCGAAGGGCCTGTTTCAGCGCTGCATCTCTAAACTAAATTAAACTAAACATAGAACATAGAACAATATTGTACAGGAAGGATCCGTTTGGCCCACAATGTTTGTGCCAAATTGATCAACTAAACCATAGACAATAGACAATAGGTGCAGGAGTAGGCCATTCGGCCCTTCGAGCCAGCACCGCCATTCAACGTGATCATGGCTGATCATCCTCAATCAGTACCCCATTCCTGCCTTCTCCCCATATCCTCTGACTCCGTTAACTTTAAGAGCCCTATCTAGCTCTCTCTTGAAAGCATCCAGGTAACCTGCCTCCACCGCCCTCTGAGGCAGAGAATTCCACAGACTCACAACTCTCTGTGAGGAAAAGTGTTTCCTCGTCTCCGTTCTAAATGGCTTACTCCTTATTCTTAAACTGTGGCCCCTGGTTCTGGACTCCCGCAACATCGGGAACATGTTTCCTGCCTCTAGCATGTCCAAACCCTTAACAATCTTCTATGTTTCAATAAGATGCCCTCTCATCCTTCTAAACTCCAGAGTGTACAAGTTAAACTGATCTCATCCTTCTGTACATGATCCATATCCCTCTATTCCCTGCACTTCTGTATGCCTATCCAAAAGCCTCTTAAACACCACTATCATCTTCCCCCACCACCACCTCAGGTAATGCGTTCCAGGACCCCAACACTCTCTGTGTAAAAATCTTGCCCCGCACATCTCCATTAAACTTACCCCCTTTTACATTACAGCTCTGGTGTCCTCTGGTGTTGGACATTCTACCATGGGAAAAAGGTTCTGATTGTCTACCCTATCTATGCCAGGTTCTGACTGTCTACCCCATCTATGCCAAACTATATTCCAGTGAGCCAAACTATTTTACCAAGAGATGAGTGAGGGAAAAAATGTAGAAATAATGAGCGTTTGAAGGCACTGGGACTGTACTCGTTTGGAGGTTAGAAGCATGAAGGGGGACTTCATTTAAACTTACCGAATAGTGAAAGGCTTGGATAGAGTGGATGTGGAGAGGATGTTTCCGCTTGTGGGAGAGTCTAGGGCCAGAGGCCAAAGCCTCAGAATAAAATGACATTCCATAAGAGTAAGGAGATGTGGGGGAATTTCTTCAGCCAGAGGGTGGTGAACCCGTGAAATCTGTGGAACAACTGGTTATGAAGCATCTCTGGTGTAGATGGGTAGGCAATGCTGTGGGTTGGGACTATTCTTCAGGCTAATCGGGATTGGGAGTTGGGGGGGAGGAAAAAGCTGGAGCAGAGGTGGGAGCAGGATAAAGTCTGGCTAGTGATAGGTGAATACAATTGAGGGGGCGCAAAGGTAGTTTGCAAAAAGGTTGGACAGAGATGAAAATAAAAAAATGTGTGAGACAAGGAGATAGAGATAGAAGAGGAGCAAATTGTGAAGCCAGAGGATGGAATCTAGATGAAAGGGGATGGAGGTGTGGTCGGTGGGTGGGGGAGAGATGGAGAATTGGAAGCACATCCACAGGAGGCACAGGGTAGAGAGAGGGATAAAGGTGGTGGAGGGTGTGAGGAGGTAAGTTAGAGTTTACGTTAATGATACGATACGATATGATAGAACTTCAGTTATTGGTCAGCCAACAGTCATAAAACACAACAAGATACAAGGAACATGACATTAAAGTGACGAGTGGAATGTCCACGATTGGGGATGTGCAAAGATTAGGCGGGGGGGTGGGGGGTCAGACTACCACATGACAGAGGGAGAAGGGGAAGGAGTTGTACAGTCTGATAGCCACAGGGTAAAAGGACCTCCTGTGGCATTTTGTACTGCATCTTGGTGGAACCAGTCTGTTGCTGACGATGTTTCATTGTGAAGGTGTCTGGTATGAGCAATAACATTACTGTCCAGTCCAGACAACATCCTGTGGGTTTACATTCCACTCCTCTTCTCACCTTAGCTGCCATCCTTTTGTTTCATTGTCATCTGCAAGGTGACTTGGATAGGCTGGGTGAGTGGGCCAATGCATGGCAGATGCAGTATAATGTGGATAAATGTGAGGTTATCCACTTTGGTGGCAAAAACAGGAAAGTAGACTATTATCTAAATGGTGGCCGATTGGGAAAAGGGGAGATGCAACGAGACCTGGGCGTCATGGTACACCAGTCATTGAAAGTAGGAGTGCAGGTGCAGCAGGCAGTGAAGAAAGCGAATGGTATGTTAGCATTCATAGCAAAAGGATTTGAGTATAAGAGCAGGGAGGTTCTACTGTAGTTGTACAGGGTCTTGGTGAGACCACACATGGAGTATTACGTACAGTTTTGGTCTCCTAATCTGAGGAAAGACATTCTTGCCATTGAGGGAGTGCAGAGAAGGTTCACCAGACTGATTCCTGGGATGTCAGGACTTTCATATGAAGAAAGACTGGATAGACTCGGCTTGTACACGCTGGAATTCAGAAGATTGAGGGGGGACCTTATAGAAGCTTACAAAATTCTTAAGGGGTTGGACAGGCTAGATGCAGGAAGATTATTCCCGATGTTGGGGAAGTCCAGAACTAGGGGTCACAGTTTAAAGATAAGGGGGAAGTATTTTAGGACCGAGATGAGAAAATCATTTTTTACACAGAGAGTGGTGAATGTGGAATTCTCTGCCACAGAAGGTAGTTGAGGCCAGTTCATTGGCTATATTTAAGAGGGAGTTAGATGTGGCCCTTGTGGCTAAAGGGATCAGGGGGTATGGAGAGAAGGCAGGGATAGGATACTGAGTTGGATGATCAGCCATGATCACATTGAATGACGGTGCAGGCTTGAAGGGCCGAATGGCCTACTCCTGCACCTATTTTCTATGTTTCTATGTTTCTATCTCTAAAGAACATGGCTAATTGACGATTCGTGTGGGAAACATTTTTCAGATTGTTTGTAGGCGTCTGAAGAAGGGTTCCAACCCAAAGTGTCACCTTATCCATGTTCTCCAGGGATGCTACTTAACCCGCTGAGTTACTCCTGCATTTTGTGGCATTCATCGGTTTCGTTGGAGTGCATGAAGGCGTGGGTTTTCTACAGGTGCTCCGGTTTCCCCCCACAGTCCAAAAAGGTACAGGCTTGTAGGTTGTTTGTCTTCAGTAAGAATTGTAGATTGTGCCTAGTGTGCAGGATAGTGCTAGTATACGGATAGACCGCTGGTCAACATGGACACGGTGGGCCAATGGGCCTGTTTCCATGCGCTATCTCTGAACTCAGCTAAACTAAACTCTCCAAAGGTCTGCCGCTATTGTATGTGCCTCCACCACCCCTGGCAGTTAATTCCAGGCATCTTCCTGTGCAACATTGCTCGATGTCCTGTCTTTCATCCGACAAAGGATATTTACCTCATTCCCTTGTACATTTCCACCATGGGGAAAAAGGTTCTGACTGTCTACCCTATCCATGCCAGGTCCTGACAGTCCTGACAGTCCATCTTATTCTAACACTCAACAGGACACCAGAATTTTGTTTTGCCTCCATACAACTCCATTGAGCGGCACGGTGGCGCAGCAGTAGCTGTAGCAGTAGCAGAAGCTGCCTTACAGCGCTTTCAGCGCCAGAGACCCGGGTACAATCATTTTCATTTCACTGCACATCTCGTATGTGTATGTGACGAATAAACATGACTTGACTTGACTTGACTTGACTTGACTTGACAATCCTGACTATGGGTGCTGTCTGTATGTTCTCCCCGTGACTGCGTGAGTTTTCTCTGCGATCTTCGGTTTCCTCCCACACTATAAAGACCTGCAGGTTAATTGGCTTGGTATAAATGTGAATTTGGGTCCAAACATTGTATTGACAATCAGGTTGGTGTTTTGCCTCTACGCGAGTCAGTTTTGGCATCAATACAACGCACGCGGTGTAACTCTCTCACAAAGCATATTTAAATCATTGGCATGTTAAAGAGTTTTCACAATAATCGCTGCGACAAAACGCTGATTGTGAAAAGACGTTTCATGCAATTGTGATGATCACTGTGAGAGAACTCACCTAGAGAAGGAACTAAATGGCAGATTTTGGCTGCGAGTGATCTTGTAAAATGGGTGGGAGGTTTTCAGCTGTCTGCTTTACATCTCACCCGATTTCTATTCTGATTAGTGTCCAAGGGAGGAATTAGCAGGCAGCTGATGCACTCACGCCCACATCATACTCATTATGCACAAATATTTCACTTTTGACCCTGAGCCTCACATGCATAAAAAACAAAATTAAAGTATTACGCAGATATATTCCAGTAGTTTAGAGTCAGAGTCTTACAGAGTGGAAAACAGGCCCTTCAGCCCAACTTGCCCACACCGGCCAACATGTCCCATCTACATTAGTCCCACCTGCCTGCGTTTCACCCATATCCCTCTACACCTGTCCTATCCATGCACCTATCTAAACGTCGCGATAGTCCCAGCCTCAACTACCTCCTCTGGCAGCTCGTTCCATACACCCATCATCCTTTGTGTGAAAAAAGATATCCCTCAGGTTCCTATTCAACATTTCCCTCCCCCCCCCCCCCCCCCCCCCCCCCCCCCCCTCACCTTAAGTTTATGTCCTCCAGTTCTCGATTCCCCAAATTTGGGCAAGGGACTCTACCCGATCTATTCCTCTCATGATTTTATACACAGAAGTTTGGTTTAGTTTTAGTTTAGTTTAGTTTAGTTTAGAGATACAGCACAGAAACAGGCCTTTCGGCCCACCAAGTCCGTGCTGACCAGCGATCAATCCACACTAGCATTATCCGACAAACACTAGAGATAATTTAACAATTCCCTAATGCTGTGAGGCAGGAACTCTGCCCTTGCTCCACTGTGTCACCCCTGTGAGTTGTGAGCCTTATACCCAGAAATTATTTCCAAAGTTCTGGACAAATAAATAGTTATTTAACAATAAGCCGAAATGTATAAAATATTGGAGGAACTGTGGCTTGGTGGTGCAGCGGTAGAGTTGCAGCCTTACACGGTCAGGGAATCGGTTCGATGCTGACTACATGCGCTGTCTGTACGGAGTTTGTACGTTCTCCATGTGAACGCGTGGGTTTTCTCCGGGTGCTCCAGTTTCCTCCCATTCTCCAAAGCCATGCAGGTTTGTACGTTAATTGGCTCTTGTAAATTGTCTCCAGTGACTGGGGTAGAACTAGTGTACAGAGTGATCGCTAGCCAGCGCGGACTCGGTGGGTCGAAGGGCTTGTTTCCGTGTTGTATCTCTAAACTGAACTAAACTAAACTAAACTAAGCTCACCGTGTCAGGCAGCATCTAGAGTGGGAATGGACAGGTGAGAGAGAGGTTTGGATAGCTTACAACGCAATGGTATGAACGTTGAAATCTCCAATTTTGGGCAACATTTACCAGCTCCCCTCCGTTCCCCTTTCTCCCCCACAACTCCCTTTCTTCCCTCCCTCCCCCTGCACCCCACCTGGACATGCGCCTATTTCTCCCTTCCCCCTGTTTTCCTTCCTCCGGCTTCATAATTCACAAATCTTCCACCCCTGGGTACAACAGTTTCTGTTTTTTCTCATCTCCAGCATCTGTCTAACCATCTTTCCATCAAGAAACTTCCTCGCCTGCGATTACCTATTACCTACCATGCTTTTCCTGCCCCTCCACTCTTCCAGCGATCTCACCATCCCCCCCCACCCCCGCATCATAATCTTTAGTCAGTGGGCAGAGAAGGTTCACCAGACTGATTCCTGTGATGTCAGGACTTTCATAAAAGAAAGACTGGATAGACTCGGCTTGTACTCGCTAGAATTTATAAGATTGATTATAAGATCTTATAGAAACTTACAAAATTCTTAAGGGGTTGGACAGGCTAGATGCAGGAAGATTGTTCCCGATGTTGGGGAAGTCCAGGACAAGGGGTCACAGTTTAAGGATAAGGGGAAAATCTTTTAGGACCGAGATGAGAAAAACATTTTTCATACAGAGAGTGGTGAATCTATGGAATTCTCTGCCACAGAAGGTAGTTGAGGCCAGTTCATTGGCTATATTTAAGAGGGAGTTAGATGTGGCCCTTGTGGCTAAAGGTATCAGGGGGTATGGAGAGAAGGCAGGTACAGGATACCGAGTTGGATGATCAGTGGTGCAGGCTCGAAGGGCCGAATGGCCTACTCCTGCACCTATTCTCTATGCTTCTATGTTTCTATCTGCGGAATTCTTTGCCACAGATGGTTGTGGAGGCCAAGACAATGGATATATTTAGGGCAGAGATAGATAGACAGATTCTTGATTTGTGCAGGTGTCAGGGGTTATGGGGAGAAGGCAGGAGAATGGGGTTGGCAGGGAGAGACACATCAGCCATGATTGCATGGCTGGGTAGATTAGATGAGCCAAATGGCCGATTTCTTCTCCTGTCACTTATGAACTTATGAGCAATCAGTCTGAAGAGTGGCACCAAACTGAAACATCACACCAGAGATACTGCTGAGTTTCTTGAGTACATTGTGTCTCTTTTAGGCAAAATTATAACGCTGCTTGCTTCATTCTTTTCAGCAGATTTTCATTTAAAAGGTATGTCCCCTGCACAACTTCCAACAAGGTTTATAGACAAGGACATTAGATTTTTTTCCCTTCCCCAATACCCCTGCTTCTATTTTCAGTCTGTCATAGTGTGGTTAATTTCATGTCCATTACTGTGTTATCCATCATCAGTTTTATTATGTGTAGGAAGGAACTGCAGATGGTGATTTATGGCCCTGTCCCACGGTACGAGTTAATTCCAAGAGCTCTCCTAAGTTTAAAAAAAACAACTTGTGGTAAGCATGGAGAATGAACGTAGCGGGTACGTTGGAGCTCGGGGACATCTCTTAGCGGCTTGTAACGCTAACGGCAGGTACTCGGGAAGACTCGCTAACAACAGGTAAGCACGGGAAGACTCGTGAAGATTTTTCAACATGATGAAAAATGTCCAACAGAGCCCCGAGTACCGACGAGCGGCCATTACCGTAAATCTCCGAGTTCGAATCAGGGCAAACTCGGGAGAGCTCTTGGAATGAAATCGTACTGTGGGACAGGGCCATTAAAATGCTGGTTTTAACTCAGCGGGTCAGGCCATGTCTCTGGAGAAAAGGGATTGGTGCTGTTCCGGGTCGAAACCCTTCTTCAGTTTTTGACCGGAATCGTTACCTAATATTTTTCTCCAGAGATACTGAAGGTGGCACGATGGCATAGGTTTTCTCCGAGATCTTCGGTTCCCTCCCACACTCTAAAGCAGTACAGGTTTTTAGGTTAATTGGCTTGGTATAAGTGTAAATTGTCCCTAGTGTGTGTGGGATAGTGTTAGTGTGCGGGGAACGTTGGTCGGCGCGGACTCTCTGGGCGGAAGGGCCTGTTTCCGTGCTGTATCTCTAAACTCAACTAAACTAAATACTGCCTTACCTGCTGAGTTACTCCAGCACAAGTACATGGCTGGGAAGAATAAAGCCAGCGGTTTTGTGCCTACTGACATTGACTACTGACATTGAAATGGAAAAACAAAAGTCCAATCGCTTTGACTGCTTAAGCTGGGCACAGAGGGTCAGAGTGCTAATAAACGCCACTATCTACCATCCACTAATTAACCTTCCTCTACCTTGTGCAAACTTCCCCTGATGAAATGCATTATTTCACACAAAACACTCCACAAGAGGGAAATCAGTTCTTTTTTTCCTTGTGTCTGAAAGGACAGGTGTTAAAGGCAGAGAACGTGAGGAATTCGGAGACCCAGCCTCGTTCGTGACTATGGGTGCGGTCTGTACGAAGTTTGTACGTTCTCCCCGTGACCAGGGTGGGTTTTCTCAGAGATCTTCGGTTTCCTTCCACACTCCAAAGACGTACAGGATTGGAGGTTGATTTGACTAAAAATTGTAAATTCTCCCCAGTGTGTGTAGGATAGTGATAGTCACTGCTGATCGCTGGTCAGTGTGGACTCGGTAGGCCGAAAGACAATAGACAATAGGTGCAGGAGTAGACCATTCGGCCCTTCGAGCCTGCACCACCATTCAATGTGATCATGGCTGATCATCCCCAATCAGTACCCCGTTCCTGCCTTCTCCCCATATCCCCTGACTGCTATTTTTAAGAGCCCTATCTAGCTCTCTCTTGAAAGCATCCAGAGAACCTGCCTCCACCGCCCTCTGAGGCAGAGAATTCCACACTCACCAATCTCTGTGAGAAAAAGTGTTTCCTCGTCACCGTTCTAAATGGCTTACTCCTTATTCTTAAACTGTGGCCCCTGGTTCTGGACTCCTCCAACATCGGGAACATGTTTCCTGCCTCTTGCGTGTCCAAGCCCATAACAATCTTATATGATGTCTGTGCTGTTTTCCTAAACTAAACTAAGCTAAGAAGGAAATCTTTTTTCCCTGCTCCTAAAAGGACAGAACTTCACATTATTACAGGGTGTGAGCTATAGGGAGACGTTGGGTAGGCTGGGTCTCTATTCCATGGAGCGCAGGAGGATGAAGGGTGATCTTATAGAGGTGTACAAAATCATGAGAGGAATAGATCAGGTAAACACACAGAGACTCCTGCCCAGAGTAGGGGAATCGGGGAACAGAGGCCAAAGGTTCAATGTGAAAGGGAAAAATTTAAGAGGAATCTGAGTGGTTACTTTTTCACACAGAGGGTGGTGGGTGTATGGAACAAGCTACCAGAGGAGATAGTTGAGGCCGGGACTATCCCATCATTTAAGAAGCAGTTAGACAGGTACATGGATAGGACAGGTTTGGAAGGATATGGACCATGCGCTGGCAAGTGGGACTAGTGTAGCTGGGACATTGTTGGCCCGTGTGGGCAAGTTCCACATTGTATCACTCTATGACTCTAAGACATTACGATGTTAGAGGCAGAGAGCTCGGGCAAATAAACCCATATTGTAGCACATAGTTAACATGGTGCTCAGATTCTCTCAAAGTATCTAATGATTTGCATTTCAACTAAAGGTTGAATGTCTTATATAGTTCTTTCAACTCTTCACACCCATCCTGAAACATTCTACCATCTGCTTTTTTTCTCCACTGGAATAATTAATTATTTTTCCCTTAATGTATTCAAGAGAGAGTTAGATTTAGCTTTTAGGCCTAACGGAATCAAGGTATATGGGGAGAAAGCAGGAACTGGGTACTGATTTTGGATGATCAACCGTGATCATATTGAATGGTGGTGCTGGCTCGAAGGGCTGAATGGCCGACTCCTGCTATAATTTTCTATGTTTCTATGTTTCTATGTTTCTATGTTCCAGGCTGCAGCGTATGATGTTGCAGCTGCAACGATTTACTTTTACCATCGTTTACCGAAAAGGCAAAGACATGTTCGTTGCCGACACACTGTCCCGCGCCCCTCTGCCTTCCTCTGCCCACCACCCCTACGAGTCGTCGGACCTAATGGTGCTTAATGTCAACTTTGTGCCTTCCAAGCAGATGCAGTCCCTCGTCTCCCACACTGCCAAGGATCCTACCCTGCAGCTACTGTCCGACATCATCATCCAGGGTTGGCCTGAACGCCGCTCCCCCTTGCCGGTCAGTGTAGTCCCATACTTCCTGGTCCGCGATGAGCTCGTCCTGCACGACGGCGTGGTGGTTAAGGGGCACAAGGTCGTAGTGCCCGAATCACTGAGGGTTGCCTATTTTCAGTCTGCCCACAACGGTCATCCTGGGGCCGAGGCCACTCTGTCCAGCGCCCAGGGCCAGTTCTACTGGCCCAGCATGGCCAACGACATCCGGGAGTGGGTCTCTGCTTGCCCTTCTTGCAACAGCCTGGCTCCACATCAACAACGTCAGCCGCTGCTGCAACAGCCTGCCCCCGATCTCCCCTGGACGGCGGTCGCTACTGACATTTTCGAGTGGCGTGGGAAACACTTCCTGGTCCTCGTCGACTCCTATTCTAACTGGTTTGAGGTCGACCAACTCCACTCCCTCTCCTCCTCGGCTGTCATCGGGAGGCTGCGTCGCCACTTTGCCACGTTTGGCTCCCCTGCTCGCCTCCAATCTGACAACGGCAGCCAGTTCACCAGTGCCGAGTTCCAGCGTTTCGCTTCTCAGTGGAACTTTAAACATTTCACCAGCAGCCCTGAGTACCCGCAAAGCAACGGCCTGGCGGAGCGTGCAGTCCGCAGTGCTAAGGGTTTGCTGGAGCACTGTCGGCTGTCCAAGTCGGACTTCCACCTGGCCCTATTTAATCTCCGCAACATCTCCCGCGACCCTGCCCTGGGTTCGCCGGCACAACGACTGCTGTCTCGCAGAACTCGCCCCCCCCTCCCTGTTGCCCAGCAATCCCTTGTTCCCTCTGTTCTCCCCCCTGCTACTGTCCAGGAGCGTATCACCACCAAGCAAGACTCGCAGAAGCGCTCCCACGACCAGTCCTGCCGCCCCCTGCCGCCCCTGTTTCCCGGCCAGATCGTCCGGATGCAGACTGCCTCTGGCCACTACAAGCTCGCCACGGTGGTCGGTGATGCCGGCTCACCGCGGTCTTACTTGGTGGACCACGACGGGGTCATCTGCCGCCGCTCCCGCCAGCATCTGCTGCTCGTTAACGAGCCCCGACCTCCGCCTGCTGCCCCCTTCTCCCCTCCCTTGTCTGTTTCCGCTCCTGCCGTTCCGCAGATGCCCAGATCCCTCCCTTCGCCGTTGATTAAGCCCCCGTCTCCGCCTCCCAGCCCTCGTTCTCCCTCTACCCCGCCGGCGGGTGGGTCTTCTCCTGCCTCTTCTCCCCCTGTATCCCCGGTTCGCTCGCCTGCCCCGGCCCCGGCTGCTCTTGTTCCTGCAGGGGGAGGAGGTGGCGAGCTTCGCACCCGGTCAGGCAGGCTGGTCAAGCCGCCTGTTTGCTACGGGGATTTTGTTTAGCTCTGTAATCATTGTATGCCTGCTTGTAGCGCATGAGACGTGGTCGCCCTGTCACTGTTATATTGCTTTGTTCCAAGAGGAAGGATGTAGATGGCTAGTGCATGTGCCTTTAACATAGTGACCTCACCACCCTTAACCACTCCCCTTATTAGGTGTATAATTGCATGTTCCCTCCCTGGGGTCTCTCTCTCTAGCTCCAGTGACAGACCACGTACAGCTAGTATAGCAATTATGTGAACAGTTAATAAAAGCTACAGTTAAGACAATGTGTTGTTGAGACTTCTTTACACCTATCTAGCTCTCTCTTGAAAGCATCCAGAGAACCTGCCTCCACTGCCCTCTGAGGCAGTGAATTCCACACTCACCAATCTCTGTGAGAAAAAGTGTTTCCTCGTCACCGTTCTAAATGGCTTACTCCTTATTCTTAAACTGTGGCCCCTGGTTCTGGACTCCTCCAACATCGGGAACATGTTTCCTGCCTCTTGCGTGTCCAAGCCCATAACATAGAAACATAGAAACATAGAAATTAGGTGCAGGAGTAGGCCATTCGGCCCTTCGAGCCTGCACCGCCATTCAATATGATCATGGCTGATCATCCAACTCAGTATCCCGTACCTGCCTTCTCTCCATACCCCCTGATTCCCTTAGCCACAAGGGCCACATCTAACTCCCTCTTAAATATAGCCAATGAACTGGCCTCAAACTACCCTCTGTGGCAGAGAGTTCCAGAGATTCACCACTCTCTGCGTGAAAAAAGTTCTTCTCATCTCGGTTTTAAAAGGATTTCCCCCTTATCCTTAAGCTGTGACCCCTTGTCCTGGACTTCCCTAACATCGGGAACAATCTTCCTGCATCTAGCCTGTCCAACCCCTTAAGAATTTTGTAAGTTTCTATAAGATCCCCTCTCAATCTCCTAAATTCTAGAGAGTATAAACCAAGCCTATCCAGTCTTTCCTCATAAGACAGTCCTGCCATCCCAGCCATAACAAACTTATATGATGTCTATGCTGTTTTCCTAAACTAAACTAAACTAAGCTAAGAAGGAAATCTTTTTTTCCTGCTCCTAAAAGGACAGAACTTCACATTATTACAGGGTGTGAGCTATAGGGAGACATTGGGTAAGCTGAGTCTCTATTCCATGGAGCGCAGGAGGATGAAGGGTGATCTTATAGAGGTGTACAAAATCATGAGAGGAATAGATCGGGTAAACACACAGAGACTCCTGCCCAGAGTAGGGGAATCGGGGAACAGAGGCCAAAGGTTCAATGTGAAAGGGAAAAATTTAAGAGGAATCTGAGTGGTTACTTTTTCACACAGAGGGTGGTGGGTGTATGGAACAAGCTACCAGTTGAGGCCGGGACTATCCCATCATTTAAGAAGCAGTTAGACAGGTACATGGATAGGACAGGTTTGGAAGGATATGGACCATGCACTGGCAAGTGGGACTGTTGTAGCTGGGACATTGTTGGCCCGTGTGGGCAAGTTCCACATTGTATCACTCTATGACTCTAAGACATTACGATGTTAGAGGCAGAGAGCTTGGGCAAATAAACCCATACTGTAGCACATAGTTAACATGGTGCTCGGATTCTCTCAAAGTATCTAATGATTTGCATTTCAACTAAAGGCTGAATGTCTTATATAGTTCTTTCAACTCTTCACACCCATCCTGAAACATTCTACCATCTGCTTTTTTTCCCCACTGGAATAATTAATTATTTTTTCCTTAATGTATTCAAGAGAGAGTTAGCTTTAGCTTTTAGGCCTAACGGAATCAAGGGATATGGGGAGAAAGCAGGAACTGGGTACTGATTTTGGATGATCAACCATGATCATATTGAATGGTGGTGCTGGCTCGAAGGGCTGAATGGCCGACTCCTGCTATAATTTTCTATGTTTCTATGTTTCTCATGGGATAATTTTAAATCTTTTTGTTCTTAGTTTAGTTTAGTTTAGATACAGCATGGAAACAGGCCATTCGGCCCACCACGTCCGCACCGACCAGTGATTTCCCATACACTAGTTCACGGTGGCGCAGCGGTAGAGTTGCGGCCTTATAGCGAATGCAGCGCCGGAGACCCGGGTTCGATCCTGAGTATGGGTGCTGTCTGTACGGAGTTTGCACGTTCTCCCCGTGACCGGTGTGGGTTTTCTCCGAGACCTTTGGTTTCCTCCCACACTCCAAAGACGTTACAGGTTTGGAGGTTAATTGGCTTGGTAAGTGTAAAAATTGTTCCTAGTGGGTATAGGATAATGTTAGTGTGCGGGGATCGCTGGTTGGGGTGGACCCCGCTGGGCAGAAGGGCCTGCTTCCATCCTGTATCTCTAAACTTAACTCTTAACTAGTTCTATTCTACACGTTCGGTACAATTTACAGTGGCCAATTAACCTACAAACCTGTACATATTTGTAATGTGGGTGGAAACCGGAGCACCCGGGGAAAACCCACGTGGTCACAGGGAGAAAGTGCAAACTCCATACAGACAGCACCCGTAGTCACGATCAAACACAGGTCTCTGGTGCTGTTAGGCAGCATCTCTACCGCTGTGCCACCGTGCTACCCTTCCACGTAACAAAAGCTTTTCACTGTACCTCGATACACGTGACAATAAACCAAACTAAACTAACATATATTATTATATCAGGATAAGATTTTGGTGTTTTAGAGTGAAGATTTTTTATTTTTTTTGTACATTAGATTATTATTCAGATTTTTCTAAACCCAGAGGACATCCTTGAATATATTGGTGTGCGTAGATTTTGGGTAGACATCAGCGGCATTGTTTGTGCAGCGGTAGAGTTCCTGCCTCACTGTGCCAGAGACCCGGGTTCGATCCTGACTACGGCTGCTGTCTGTATGGAGTTTCTACATTCTCCCTGTGATCATCTGGGTTTTCTCCAGGAGTTACGGTGTCTTTCCACTTTCTAAAGACGTACAGGTTGGGAGGTTACTTGGCTTCGGTAAAAATTGTATGTGGCAGTGTTAGTGCCTGGGTATCGCTGGTCGGCCTGTTTCCGCACTGTATCTTTTAACTAAAAAAAATTTAAATGGGCCAGTCCCACTTAGGCGACTCTTTAGTCGACCGCCAGGGACTAGTTTTAGTGGAATTCACCTACAACATCTACGAAAACCAACAACAACCTACGACAACACCTACGTCAACCAACGACAACAAAAATTGTCGCCACTGTCACCGAAAAATTTTCAACATGTTGAACATTTTGTGGCAGTCGAATGTAGTCGCCCAGAAAATCACCTAAGTGGGACAGGCCCATTAATCTTCCTTCTGTAAATTGTAAACTCTGTAAATTCTGTATGGGGATCGCTGGTCAGCACGGGTTGGTGGGCCAAAGGGCCTGTTTCCGTGCTGCATCTCTAAACTAAACTAAACCAAAATCATCCGGAAATGTGAACTCAAGGCTGGAAATGAGGCGTGATTCTATCGAGCGGCAGAAAAGACTTTAAGCTGTGATCTCCTGTTTCTCTATCTTATGTTCTTACGTACATGAATGATTGATCTAATTTGCCAGCAGTGGCAAGGCTTTCTGCTGGGACTTACACTAGCTGCTCAGGCCTCCCGCTGTTGCATCAACCAGCATTACACAGGATTATGTGAAGTAATTCTCCCACAATTGACACACCGATGTTGAGAAGGATCTGACTGATTGAGTGCCTGCGGTTAAATTAATTGCCGCAGCCAATTCCTCATTGCTGGCACTTATCCTGCCTTTCTGTGTTAACTACACGGCATGTGGGGGGAAGGAACTGCAGATGCTGGTTTAAACCGAGGATTGACACAAAATGCTGGAGTAACTCACCGGGTCAGGCAGCATCCCATGAGAAAAGGAATAGGTCGAGACCCTTCTTCAGACTGAGAGTCGGGGGGAAAAGGGAAACGAGAGATATAGACGGTGATGCAGAGAGATACAGAACAAATTGAATGAAAGATATGTAAATAAAGTAACGATGATAAAGAAAACAGGCCATTGTTAAATGTGGCCTAGGTGAAAGCGCGTAGACACCTAGAGTCAACTATACCAGTGGTTCCGACTCAGATTCAGATTCAATTTTAATTGTCATTGTCAGTGTACAGTACAGAGACAACGAAATGCATTTAGCATCTCCCTGGAAGAGCGACATAGCAAATGATTTGAATAAATAATGATAAGTGTCCGGGGGGGGGTGGTGATTGGCAGTCACCGAGGTACGTTGTTGAGTAGAGTGACAGCCGCCGGGAAGAAGCTGTTCCTCGACCTGCTGGTTCGGCAACGGAGAGACCTGTAGCGCCTCCCGGATGATAGGAGGGTAAACAGTCCATGGTTGGGGTGAGAGCAGTCCTTGGCGATGCTGAGCGCCCTCCGCAGACAACGCTTGCTTTGGACAGACTCAATGGAGGGGAGCGTGGAACCGGTGATGCGTTGGGCAATTTTCACCACCCTCTGCAATGCCTTCCGGTCGGAGACAGAGCAGTTGCCATACCATACTGTGATGCAGTTGGTAAGGATGCTCTCGATGGTGCAGCGGTAGAAGTTCACCAGGATCTGAGGAGACAGATGGACCTTCTTCAGTCTCCTCAGGAAGAAGAGACACTGGTGAGCCTTCTTCCCAACCTTTTTTAGCTCATGGCATCTTTTAATTTTTCTGTGGCCCCCCCCTGACTTTATTAGCGGAGTACTTCAATATTATAATACCTTCCATAAAAATATCAGTGTCTATTAATTGCACATATATTCTCTTTTATTCTATTCCACAAACATCAAAAATATTTCAACTACATAGATTTAAATTTATTAGAACTGAAATTTAGGAGGCAACAGAGTGGTAGCTCTGTACCACCCTTCATTGAACCTGTGGCCCCCTAAATCCCTAAATGTTTCTGTGCCCCCCCTGAAATTTGCCATGGCCCCTTTGTGTCCATATGGCCCCAGGTTGGGAATCACTGATGTAGACGACTTTGAAGCTGGGACGACGGGTGGGGGGGTAACTACATGGCACTTCAGTTTCAGTTGTAGGTTATTGCCATGTACCCAGGTACAATGAAAAGCTCTTTAGTTGCGTGCTAACCAGTCAGCAGAAAGACAATACATGATTAGAATCGACCCATTTACAGTATATGGAGACATGATGAGGGAATAACCTTGAGCGCAAGGTAAAGCCAGCAAAGTCTGATCAAGGATAGTCCGAGGGTCACCAATGAACTGGATAGTAGTTCAGGACAGCTCTCTGGTTGTGGTAGGATGATTCAGTTGCCTTATAACAGCTGGGATGAAACTGTCCCTGAATCTGGAGGTGTGCGTCTTCACACTGTTGAGGGGCTGTCCCACTGTGGTGACCTAATCCGCGAGTTCTGGTGAGTTTGCCCTCGACTCATACTCGCAGCATGGTTGACACGAGGTCGTAGGAGATCTTTGTAACTCTCCTTCATGCTCGAGAGTGGTCCCCGCGTACTCGAGGCCTCAGCTATGTCGCGGCGTATTTTTTCAACAACGTTGAAAAATACGCTGTAGGTTTAGTCGAAGTAAGTTGTAGTAGGTCAGCATGTTTTTCGTAGGTAATCAAGGATAGTCGAAGGTAATGGAAGGTAGCCGAAGGTAGTCATAGATAGCCTTCATCATAGTCGAAGGGAGGTCAAAGGAGGTCGTCTTCACTCTCCACTATTCGGTGTCCAATTTTCCCAGGATTGAGTACGTTAACCTATGATGAGCGTTTAATAACCCTGGGCCTGCACTCGTGGAGTTTAGAGGAATGGGGGTGGACTTCATTGAAACAGAGAACAGTGAAAGGCTTGGATAGAGTTTAGAAGAATGGGGGTGGACTTCATTGAAACAGAGAACAGTGAAAGGCTTGGATAGAGTGGTTGTGGAGAGGATGTTTCCACTAATGGGAGATTCTAGGACTAGACATCATAGCCTCAGAGTTAAAGGGTGTTCTCTTAGGAAGGAGATGTGGAGAAATGTCATTAGTCATAGTCAAACTATGTTTCTATGTTTCTATGTTTAGTCAGACGGTGGTGTCAAAGAGATGGGACATGTTGGCCGGTTGGGTCATGTTGGGGTAAAGGGCCAGTTTCCACACTATCACTCTATGACTCTAGGCAGCTTTGCACAAAACTACTTGCAAATTGTTATTATTATTATGAGATTCATTCATGCTACTTAGTCAAGATGTAATAAAATATATTCGCTTGCTGCAAATTATTTTATTGATACACACTAAATTCCTATTAAAGCGCTTAAAGCTTGTTTTCCTTGCTAATACTGTTACTTCACAACAGTAGTCACTCCAGCACTTAGTGCCTTATTTTGTAAACCAGTACCTGCAGTTCCTTGTCTCCTCAGACACACATGGATGAGTGGTTAACAATCTTCTTTTGACTGATAGAGTCAGGGAGCCATCGAATCAAGGAGTTATACAGCATGGAAACAGGCCCTGCTGCCCACACCAACCAACAAGTCCCATCTACATTTGTCCCATCTGCCCATATTTGCCGCTTCTCCCACTAAATCTGTCCTAGCTACTGTATGTACCTGTCTAAATGTTTCTTAAACATAGACATAGAAAATAGGTGCAGGAGGCGGCCATTTTGCCCTTCGAGCCTGCACCGCCATTCATTGTGATCATGGCTGATCATCCACAATCGATAACCTGTGCCTGCCTTCTCCCCACATCGCTTGATTCCGCTAGCCACTAGAGCTCTATCAAACTCTCTTTTAAATTCATCCAGTGATTTGGCCCCCTGTAGCAGAATTCCACAAATTCACAACTCTCTGGCTGAAAATGTTTTTTCTCATCTCAGTTTTAAATGGCCTCCCCTTTATTCTTAGACTGTGGCCCCGGTTCTGGACTCGCCCCATCATTGGGACCATTTTACCTGCATCAAGCTTGTCAAGTCCTTTTATAATTATATGCGTTTCTGTAAGATCCCCCCCACCCTCTCATCCTTATAAATTCCAGTGAATACAAGCCCAGTCTTTCCAATCTTTCCTCATATGACAGTCCCGCCATGCCGGGGATTAACCTCGTGAACCTACGCTGCTTTCCCTCAATATCAAGGATGTCCTTTCTCAAACTAGGAGACCAAAACTGCATACGATACTCCAAGTGTGGTCTCACCAGGGCCCTGTACAACTACAGAAGGACCTCTTTACTCCTACACTGGAATCCTCTTGTTATGAAGGCCAACATGCCTTTACCAAAGTTGCGATAGTACCTGCCTGAACTCCTCTGGCAACTCATTGCATAAGCTCCCTGTGTCAAAAAGTTACCCCTCAGGTTCCTATTACATCTTCCGCACTCACTTTAAATCTATGTCCTCCAGTTTTTGATTCCCCTACTCTGGGCAAGAGACTCTGTGCATCTACCCATTCTATTCCTCTCATGATTTTATACACCTCTATGAGATCACCCCTCATCCTTCTGCGCTCCAAGTAATAGAGTCCTAGCCTGCTTAACCTCTCCCAAAGGCCCCGGAATCCTGGTAATATCCTCACCAAACTTCTCTGCACCCTTTCCAGCTTAACAACATCTTTCTTACACCTCCCCGGAGAACAACCCAATCTGTAATGTCCGACCTTTGCAGGAAACATGGTTTCCCTTTGACAGTCGTTGATGGAGCAATCTCTTGCATCACCTCCATTCAACGTACACAGGCTTTCCCCGCCACCTCCCTCCATACAGAGCAGCAATAGATTACCCCTTAGGACAGCATGGTGGCGCTGCGGTAGAGTTGCTGCCTTACAGCGCAAGAGAGCCGGGTTCGATCCTGACTACGGGCGCTGTCTGTATAGAGTTTGCAAATTCTCCCTGTGACCGTATAGGTTTTTCCCAGATGCTCCGGTTCCCTCCTACACTCTGAAGGCGTACAGGTTTGTAGGTTAATTCACTTCAGTAAATGTTGTAAATTGTCCGTATTGTGTAGGTTAATGCAAGTGTTCCAGGTGATCACTGGTCGGCGCGGGCTCGGTGGGATGAAGGGCTTTTAGCTGCGCTCTATCTCTAAACTAAACTAAACCCCTGGTCATAGTTCAGAGGTTCATGAGTGAAAGGGCAGAATTAAGCCATTCGACCCATCAAGCCTACTCCACCATTCAATCATGCCTGACCCGACACTCCCTCTCAACCCCATTCTCCTGCCTTCTCCCCGTAACTCCTGACACCCGTACTAATCAAAAATCTCTGCCTTGAAAATATCCATTAACAGCATCCAGAGTCTTCTATGGCAATGAATTCTACATATTCACCACCCTCTGACTAAAGAAATTCCTCTTCATCTCCTTCCTAAAGGAATGTCCTATTATTCTGAGTATTGCCCTCTGGTCCTAGACTCTCCCACCAGTGGAAACATCCTCTCCACATCCACTCTATCCTGGCCTTTCACTATTCGGTAAGTTTCAATGAGGTCCCCCTTCATCTTTCTAAACTCCAGTGAGGTCAGGCCCAGCGTCGTCAGATGCTCAAACGAGTGGGTATGTTAACCCACTCATTCCTGGGATCATTCTCGTAAACCTCCTCTGGACCCTCTCCAGTGCCAGGTATCTCCTTGCTCAGATATGGGGCTCAAAATTGCTCACAATACTCCAAACGCAGTCTGACCAGCACCTTATAAAACCTCTACATTACATCTCTGTTCTCACCTTAAGGTCCTCACCTTAAACCCTAATAGCCTACACTTCCAACACAACATCCACCATCATTTTTGACAGAGGCAACAATATCCCGCTACCAGTTACATCTTCAGATCCTCCAAAACCCTTCTGCAGGGGTCTGCTGGTCCACAATACATCTACCACCCATCCCGTCCCTGACCCTTGAGTTGACCTGAGTTTAGTTTATGTCATGTGTAACGAGGTACAGAAAAAAACATTTGTTGTGTGCTAACCAGTCAGCAGAAAGACAATACATACCATATAACCATATAACCATATAACCATATAACAATTACAGCACTGAAACAGGCCATCTCGGCCCTACAAGTCCGTGCCGAACAACTTTTTTTCCCCTTAGTCCCACCTGCCTGCACTCATACCATAACCCTCCATTCCCTTCTCATTCATATGCCTATCCAATTTATTTTTAAATGATACCAATGAACCTGCCTCCACCACTTCCACTGGAAGCTCATTCCACACCGCTACCACTCTCTGAGTAAAGAAGTTCCCCCTCATGTTACCCCTAAACTTCTGTCCCTTAATTCTGAAGTCATGTCCTCTTGTTTGAATCTTCCCTATTCTCAAAGGGAAAAGCTTGTCCACATCAACTCTGTCTATCCCTCTCATCATTTTAAAGACCTCTATCAAGTCCCCCCTTAACCTTCTGCACTCCAGAGAATAAAGACCTAACTTATTCAACCTAATAAGTTAGGTCTTTATTCTCTGGAGTTACATACGTAATTACAATCGAGCCATCGACAGTGTACTGATACATGATAAGTGAATAACTTGAATAACGTTTAGTGCAAGATAAAGTCTAGTAAAGTCCGATCAAAGATAGTCTGCGGGTCTCCAATGAAGTAGATAGTAGTTCAGCACAGCTCTCTAGTTGTTGGTGGGATGATTCAGTTGCCTGCTAACAGCTGGGAAGAAACCGTCCCTGAATCTGGAGGTGTGCGTTTTCACACTTCTATAACTTCTGCCCGATGGGAGAGGGGAGAAGAGGGAGTGGCCAGGTTGCGACTCGTCCTTGATTATGCTGCTGGCCTTGCCGAGGCAGCGTGAGGTATAAATGGAGTCAATAGAGGTTGGTTTGGCTGATGGTCTGGGCTGCGTCCACAATTCACTGCAATGTCTTGCGGTCTTGGATGGAGCTGTTCCCAAAACAAGCTGTGATACATCCTGATAAAATACTTTCCTTGGTGCATCTGTGGAAATTGGTGAGGGTTGTTGGGGAAGTGCCGAACCTCCTAAGCCTTCCAAGGAAGTAGAGGCTTTCTCCAGCAATTGCAGGAGGTACAACCTGTTCTTGAGCTTCCACCCTCACCACTATCAAGAGGAACATATTGTCTGAAGATTCTTTGTTGCGATGGTCCTGTTCCCTGTTTTATTTATCCATGTCTTCCTTTCATCTCTATCAGATGTACATCCATACCCCTTCAAATTCTTTTACCACTTATCCACACCAAGGAGTAGTCATCTAACCTTTGGAATGTGAGATGAAACCAGAGGTCTCCCACTATCATGGGGAGAACCTGCAAACTCCACAGAGACAGCTTCCAAGGTTACAATAATACTCAGGTCCCTGTAGCTTTGAGGCAACAGCACAACATTTCAAGGTTGTTAACATCTATCAAAGAAAAAGATGAACAATCTTTTAAAAATACACCGCACACATTTGATAACCATATGTTCAGATCACATCATGGCAGATGTAGAATTGAATTTAATTAATTAAGTAATTCTGGAATAAGAAATTAGTATTTGTAAACATAGCCACCAAACTAATTCTGGTGAAGGGTGCCAGACCTGAATGTTAACTATTCCATGGATGCTGTCTGACGAGTTGAATGTTTTGAGCATTTCCAATTAGACACCTTGCAGGTGAAGACACAGATAGATAGGATGGTCAAAAGGGTTTTGGCTCATCACAAACCCCCTCAATCATCAGCATCCACCTATCACAGCCCCAGAGACCTGGCTTCGATCCCGACTACGGGTGCTGCTGTCAGAAGTTTGTACATTCTCCCCGTGCCCAGCGTGGGTTTTCTCAGAGATCTTCAGTTTCCTCCCACACTCCAAAGACGTACAATTTTGTAGGTTAATGGGCTTCGGTATAGTGTGCGTGTGTGTGGGATAGTGTTAATGTGCGGTGACTGCTAGTCGGCGTGGACTCGGTGGGCCAATGGGCCTGTTTCCATGCTGTATCTCTAAATTAAACTATCCCGCACAACTTTAAAGTGATAAGGATTGGCTGCGAATATAGACGGGCTATCATTTTTAACACAAAGTTCATCAGGCACCATGTGCAGGGAGGAACTGCAGATGTTGGCTTAAACTGAAGATAGACACAAAAAGCGGGAGTAACTCAGCGGGTCAGGCAGGTATTGTATTGTATTGTATTGTATATCTTTATTGTCATTTCCTGAGTATTCGCATACCCAGAGGAAACAAAAAAACGTTGCTCAACCAGTGTCCATTCAGTGTGCATGAAAAAATAAATAGAAATAAAAATACATGTCATGAACAAATTTAACACTCTACTAAACATTCAACAGCTGTTCCGACCGGCAGCGGCACAACAGTGGCTCTGCTGCAGTGTGGGGGTTTGTGCGCGATACTTGGCAGGGGGCAAAGTCCATTTAACAGTCTTATAGCCTGTGGGAAGAAGCTGAGGAGCATCCTGCTGGTTTTGCAGCTAATGCTCCTGTACCTCTTCCCAGATGGGAGGATGGAGAAAATGTCATGCGATGGGTGGTAAGGGTCTTTGATGATGGAGATGGCTCTGTTGATACATCTCTTCCTGTATATGTCCAGCAGGAAGGGGAGTGGAGCACCAATAATCAGGATCCTATCAAGATCCTGCTGCAATTTTTCACAAGCTATCCCTCAAGGAAAAGAATAGGTGAGGTACCGCTTGGGCGACCTAAGCTGCAAGTTTAGAAGAGTTTGCCCTGGAATCAAACTCGCAGCATGGTTGACACGAGGTCCTAGGAGGTCGTATGTGGTGGCTGGAACTCTCCTTCATGCTCGAGGGAGGTTCCCGCCTACTCGTGGCCTCAGCTAGGTCACGGAATATTTTTCAGCATATTGAAATATTTTCCGTGAGTAAATTTGGTCGGCATGGGTCTTTTTCACTCGTAATGCAGTTGAGTGGGTCGCTAATACTTACAGGCAGTCGAGGGCAGCCATACGCCATTTCCTTCGCTGACAGGGCATTTTAATTGGCTCATAGGAGTTTCACGACCTAGGAAGACCTACCGGTAGGTAAAATGCCCGCTAAACTTTATTAAACTTCTTAAAAGTGTCTCCACTCCTTCTCGCCCCCCTTTCTCTCTCCCCCTCTCTCCCCCTCTCTCTTCCTTCTCGCCCCCCCTTCTCGCCCCCCTACTCTCCTCCTTCTCTCTCCCTTCTCTCCCCATTCTCTCCCCTTCTCTCTCCCCTTCTCTCTCCCCTTCTCTCCCCCTTCTCTCCCCCTTCAAGCTCCCTTCTCTCCCCCTCTCCCCCAAGCCCTTCTCTCCCCCTTCTCTCCCCCCCTCTCCCCCCTTCTCTCTCCAGCCCCTACTCTCCTAGTCCTCTCTCCTTCTCTCCCCCTGCACTCCCCCTTCTGTCTCTGTAATCTCACCGCCCCCAAGCCCTTCGCTCCAACTTGCCCACACCAGCCAACATGTCCCAGCTACACTAGTCCCACCGACCTATGGTTGTCCCTTATGCCACCAAACCTGTCCTGTCCATGTACCTATCTAAAGGTTTCTTAAACATTGGGATAGTCCCTTTCTCAACTACCTCCTCTGGCAGCTCGTTCCACCACCCTTGGCATGAAAAAGTTACCCCTCAGATTCTTAAAAAATGTTTACCCCTTCACCTTAAACCTGTCTCCTCTGGTCTTCGATTCACCTACTCTGGACAAGAAACTTTATGCATCTACCCAATCTATTCCTCTCATGATTTTATACACCTCTAGAAGATTACCCCTGATCCTCCTGCCCTCCAAGGAATAGAGTCCCAGCCAACTCAACCTCTCCCTATGGCTCAGTCCATGCAACATCCTCATAAATCCTTTCTGTACCTTTTGAGTTTGACTATCTTTCTTATAACATGATGTCCAGAACTGAACATAAAACTCGAAATGCGGTCGCTGTAATGTTCTATACAATTGTAACATGATCAAACAAATTCTATATACAATACTCTGACTGATGAAGGCCAATGTGCCAAATGCCTTTATGACCACATTATCTATCTGCCACTCCACATTCATGGAACCATGTACCTGCGCTTCTAGATCCCTCCACTCTACAACACTACCCAGAGCCCTAACGTTCACTGTGTAGGTCCTGCCCTTATTCAACGTCCCAAAAGGCAACACCTCACATTTCTCCGCATTAAATTCCATCAACTATTCCTCAGCCCACCTGGCCAATAGATCAAGATCCTGCTGCAATTTTTCACAAGCATCTTCACCATCTGCAAAACTACCCACTTTGGAATCATCTGCAAACTTGCCAATCTTGCGGTGCATGTTTTCATCCAAATCATTGATGTAGATGACCAAACAATCTTTTGAAACAGGTGAATAAGGGGATAGATAGGTACAATCTACTGTAGATTCAAATGGACCTTTATTAAACTCAACAAAGGTTAAGCCATGGCTGCATTTCTCCAACCATGCAGGGAAGAGCTTGACAAATGTTTTGCTTGCCAGAGATGCTGGCTGTCCCGTTTAGTTACTCCAACAAGTTGTGTCTTAAAATGCTGGGCATATTCAGCAGCTGATGTATTGCCCGTGGAGAGAAAAAGACCGTAGTGACCTTCATCAATGCTGAAGTATTAACTCTGCACCTCACTTCCCATGTGGTGCTAAATATTTCTGGTTTAGTTTCGAGATACAGCATGTAAACAGGCCTATTGGCCCACAGAGTCTGCGCCGACCAGCGATCATCGCACACTATCTATCTTACGCACACAATTACAGTTTTCACCGAAGCCACACCCTGGGGAATCATATTTACAGGATTTTCAAACCCACGAGGTCACGGGGGATACAAACTGCATACAGACAGTGCCCGTAGTCATATTTCTGGAGCATAGGAGTAAATCAGAGAGCACCTGGCTGACATCCAGGTTACCCACGCACTGATAAATTTGTCACTTAGGTGCTTTAGGGAGCTACCTGCAGAATAGCTTCGTACATACAGCATAGAAATTAGTCAGGATTGGCCATTCGGCCCTTCGAGCCTGTAACCGCCATTCACTATGATCATGGCTGTTCATCCAACTCAGTATCCCGTACCTGCCTTCTCTCCATACCCCCTGATCCCCTTAGCCACAAGGGCCACATCTAACTCCCTCCTAAATATAGCCAATGAACTGGCTCGACTACCCTCTGTGGCACATCCAGAGTTACTGGTGAAAAAAGTTCTTCTCATCTCGGTTTTAAAGGATAAAACTTGACCCCTTGTCCTGAGGGAATCTTCTTCTAGGTGCTTTAGAATTTTGGTTTCTATAAGCCACCTTTCAGTGAGTAAAAGCATCGATAAGACAGTACATCCCACTAAACTGTGGACATAAAATGTTAAAGAAATTACATTTAAATGGGTGTTTTCACCAGCTCAGGTGTCCTCCCACACTCCAAAGATGTAGAGGTTTGTAGTTTAAATTGCTTCTGTAAGTTGTACAAAAAATGCTCCCTAGTGTGTGTAGATTAGTGTAGTGTAGTGTAGGTGATCGCTGGTCGGCATGGACCGTGGGCCAAAGGGCTTGTTTCCGACTCTGTTTCTACAAAGTCTAAAGTGTAAAATTCGACAAGAGCACAGTGGGTAGAGCTGATGCCTCACGGCACCAGAGACCAGGTTTGATCCTGACCTCGGTTGCTGTCTGTGTGGAGTTTGCACGTTCTCCCAAAGACCACGTGGGTTTCCTCCGGGTGTTCCGGTTTCCTCACATTTCTCCCCGACATGCGGTTTGCAGGTTCATTGGCCCTCTGTAAATTACCCCCTAGTGTGTAGGGAGTGGATGAAAAAGTGCGATAACTTAGAACTCGGATGATCGATGGTCGGCGTGGATCGGTGGGCTGAAGGGCCTGTTTAATTGCTCGTTATCTTTCAATCAATCAGTGGGTAATGCGAATCCGCAGCAACATTGTCCATTTTACATATCGCCCAACATAAGTTAACCCCAGAAACTGGTGGTGATGTGAATATAAAGATGGTGAATAACAGATCAGTGAAAGGAAATCTGGCTTAGTGTGTCTGACTTTCAAATGATAACTCGGAGGCTTCTGGGGAGGACCCACCGGCATTAGTGGTGAGGTCGGTGCGGCGGTCAATGATGGCGCCAACCAGCGGACGAGGACGGACACGTGGAAGTGAGGACGCCGCTACCGAGGAAGGAACAAAGGAGGACCCAGCTTGGGTGGACCGCTGTGAGGGAGGCGGAGAACAAAGGGGAGAGGGGGTGGGAGAGAATTTGTAACTTAGTCAGTGCCCTTTATGTGGCAACTATTGGCATACCTTGGCTACGCAATTTCACTGTGATTTGCCACATGTGACAATAAAGTATTCAATTCAATTCAATTCAACTTCATCCTCCTGCCAGCTTGGCTTGCTTTTGTAGTTATTAAGCAATTGAGATGAAAAAGGGAGCAGTAAAAGGCTACAGTTCAGAGAGAGGAGGAGAGTGAAGTAGCTCAGGCTGATACCATCTGCAGCTTAGACACCAGAAAAGAATGCGATGAGAATGGGGATTAGCCCTGAGGTTTCCACCATTCTCAGCGATTGGAAAGAGCGAGGAGAAGATTCATAGTCATGGAGCGAACGGCAGATCTGTTCTCACAGGCGATTTCCACGGCTGGCTTTACGGGCTGGCGTCTCGAGCACGTAGCGGCCGTGACCTAATCGGATAATCCAGAAAAGCTCCGGGACGAAGATTGTCAGAAAATCAGTGGTGGACCTTTTTGATTCATGGAGTCATACAGTGGAAATAGGCCCTTCGGCCCAACTTGCCCACACCGACCAACATGTCCCATCTACACAAGTCCCACCTGCCTGGGTTTGGCCCATATCCCTCTAAACCTGTCCTATCCATGTACCTGTCTCAATGTTTCGTAAACGTTACGATGATCCCTGCCTCAACTACCTCCTCCGGCAGCTCATACACCCACCACCCTTTGTGTGAAAAAAGTTACCCCTTAAGTTTCTATTTAATCTTTCCCCTCTCATCTGAAACCTATGTCCTCTGGTTCTCGATTATTCTACTCCGCGCAAGGGACTTGAAACATATAAGATTATTAAGGGCTTGGACACGCTGGAGGCAGGAAACATGTTCCCGATGTTGGGGGAGTCCAGAACCAGGGGTCACAGTTTAAGAATAAGGAGTAGGCCATTTAGAACAGAGATGGGGAAACGCTTTTTCTCACAGAGAGTGGTGTCTGTGGAATTCTCTGCCTCAGAGGGCAGTGGAGGCAGGTTCTCTGGATGCTTTCAAGAGACAGCTAGATAGGGCTCTTAAAAATAGCGGTCAGGGGATATGGGGAGAAGGCAGGAACGGGGTACTGATTGGGGATGATCAGCCATGATCACATTGAATTGCGTACTGGCTCGAAGGGCCAAATGGCCTACTCCTGCACCCATTGTCTATTGACTCTGTGCATCTACCTGATCTATTCCTCTCATGATTTTGTACACCTCTGTAAGATCACCCTCACCCTCCTGCACTCCAAGGAATAGAGTCATAAACTGCTCAGGAAGCAACTTACATGGTTTCAGTTTACGTTAGTTTAGAGATACGGTGTGGAAACAGGCCCTTCAGCCCACCGAGTCCACGCCGACCAGCGATCCCCGCACTGTCCTACACACACTAGGAACAATTTACAATTCATAACAAGCCTATCAACGTTCAAACCTGTGGACCTTTGGAGTGTGGGAGGATATCAGGGAAAACCCATGTGGTCACAGAGAGAACGTACAAATTCCATAGAGACAGCACCCATAATCAGGATCGAACCTGAGTCTCTGGCGCTGTAAGCGCTGCAAGACAGCAACTCTACTGCTCGCCGCCCAGTGCTCCTAAGGGAATAGAGAGAGTTGGCACCTTTTCCCCTTTTCGGCCTCATTTACTTTTCATTATCGCAGGAACATCAGCAGCAATTAAAAACAAGAAACACCAAATAGCAGCTGAAAGGTTTGACTGTAATAAAAATATTTGTCATTTAGGTTTCTGCTCATCGATTAGCTTCACGCTTGGCCACACATCGTATTATTTCAGGTTAACCTCTTCCCCCTTCCAATTCTGTCCACGTTCCCATTGAGTGGGCACGGACTACAGAGAGAAGAGAAATAATCAGATTCGCACGTCGAAAACGATAATTATAGCAGCCTAACGCAGTGTTTAATTCTACCTTTTGTCATTCATTCTACCGTGTAGTTCCGTTCTTGTTATGTTCATATCAGCAGGCCCTGCAGAAAAGGGAAAATGTTAACTGTTGACTTTGTTATGTTTTGTTTTGTCACAGAGTCATAGAGTCATACGGCGTGGAAACAGGCTCTTCAGCCCAACTTGTCCTTAGTGGCCACAGAAGGCAATGGAGAGAGACCAAGTCAATGGATATTTTTAAGGCAGAGATAGATTCTTGATTAGTACAGGTCTCAGGGGTTATGGGAAGAAGGCAGGAGAATGGGGTTAGAAAGGAGAAATTGATCAGACATGATTGAATGGCGGAGTAGACTTGATGGACTGAATGGCTTAGTTCTGCTCCTATCTTATGAACATGTCCCATCTACACCAGTCCCACCTCCCTGCGTTTGGCCCATATCCCTCTAAACCTGTCCTATCAATGTACCTGCCTAAATGTTGCCTTAACATCGCGATAGTACCTGCCTCAACTACCTCCTCTAGCAGCTTGTTCCATATGCTCACCATCCTTTGTGTGAAAAAGTTAGAATAGAATAGAATAGTTTCTTTATTGTCATTGTAACATGAACCATGTACAGGTGCACAACCTTTTATCTGAAAGCCTTGGGACCAGACACTTTTCGTAGTTCAGAATTTGTCGGTCTTGGGAATGGAACTTTTTTAGCGTAGACTTTAATGGCTGGCTCAGTGGTAGAGTGTTCGGCTCATATCCGCAAGGTCGCGAGTTTGCGCCTTGATCCAGGCAGTTACTCGGTCGCGAGTTTGAGTCTTCAATGTCGTTTTTTCTTGCAGAATAAATGTTTGTATGAAATGCAGTGTAGGAGAGGTGTACTGACTGTGTGGGCAGAACTTTGGAAGTGATTGCCCACCAGTCTAAAAAGCCGCTGTGTCTCCCTGTCCCTGGGATAGCAGGGGGCGATCAAACAGCACAATACCCCCCCTCCCCCTCCAACTCCAGAGGAATCCACTCCCCGATGGGCCGCTACAGCTACAAGTGGCAGTTTGCCCACAGCCTGAGCTGCGCCACCCCAAGAACAAGACGTACCTTGCACACCATCAGCTTCTGCCCCTACGTGTTCCTCTGGAGTTGGAGCGGGGCTGGGCTAGAGTTGCTGCTGGCTGTGGGTCTCTGGGATCTCCGTGCTTGCAGTGGGCCTGGGGGTCGCTGTCCCATTGGTCCTGACGTCTCCGGCCACCCCCCTGGACTGGAGCTGAGACTGGGAACTGTACCGCCCTTGCCCCCTCCCTCTGCAACTGCAAACAACCCCACTCTCCTGCAAGGGCGGTACAGTTCCCGGAGGATAGCAGGTGGCCGGAGATGTCAGGACCAACAGGAACCCGCTCCCCGATGGGGCCCCTACGACGCCCCGAGCTGCACCCCGTCATCCGCAACCCATGTTCCTCTGTAGTTGGAGCAGGGCTGGGCTGCTGTTGGCTGTGGGTCTCTGGGTTCTCCGTGCTTGCGGTGGGCCTGGTGGTCGACGTCCAATTGGTCCTGACGTCTCCGGTGACTGCACTGACCTGCTGGCAGCCATCGCCGACGTGAAGACAGTACAAAGCCTCCGCGCCGGTGCAATGAGCGGGGAGCTGGAGAGGGGAGGGAAGGGGTCACACACATGGCCGGGGAGCAGAGGGGTGTAGGTGGGGTGAAACTGAAGGGAGCGACAATCTGCTGCTGCCTACACTGTGTATCTTGTCTACCGTGGGAACTTTTTAACTTAGCGGGCAGGTAGCAGCAGATTGTCAATTATTAACCCTCCCGCGCAATATACCCTCACCTTCTCTTTTATGGATGGGGATTTAGTTCCCCTTTCTTCCAGGACCGACCGGAGGTTCCGCTGTCACCTCTGCGGGCCGCCCTCGGTGAACGTCCTGTCTCCCTGTCCCTGGAATAGTAGGGAGCGATCAAACAGCACAATACCCCCCACCCCCTCCAACTCCGCTCCCCGATGGGCCACTATGGCGACAAGTGGCAGTTCGCCCACAGCCCGAGCTGCGCGACCCAAGAACAAGACGTTATTCTTGCACACCATCAGCTTCTGCCCATACGGGGAGCGTGTTCTTCTGGAGTTGGAACGGGGCTGGGCTGGAGTTGCTGATCTGGGATCTCCGTGCTTGCAGTGGGCCTGGGGGTCGGTGTTCCGTTGGTCCTGACGTCTCCGGTGACTGCCACTGTGCTGCTAGCATCGCGACGTGAAGACAGTACAAAGCCCCCGCGCCGGTGCAATGAGCGGGGAGCTGGAGAGGGGAGGGAAGGGGTCACACACATGGCCGGGAAGCAGAGGGGTGTAGGTGGGGTGAAACTGAAGGGAGCGACAATCTACTGCTGCCTGCACACTGTGTATCGTGAGTCTACCGTGGGAACTTTTTAACCTCAGCGGGCAGGCAGCAGCAGATTGTCAATTATTAACCCTCCCGCGCAATATACCCTCACCTTCTCTTTTATGGATGGGGATTTAGTTCCCCTTTCTTCGAGGCCCTCGGTGAACGTTTTCAAGGACCTTTCTTCAAGGACCGAAAAAATGTCGCTATTCGGAGGTTTTCGTTATTTGGATCTTCGGATAAAAGGTTGTGCACCTGTACAACAAAATTTAAAAATGTCAGCCAGTCAGTGCACCATTCAAACATTTCTAAAAGTTAACGATACATACAAGGTAAAATATTAAAAAAGATAAACAACTAAAATGAATATCACGAAAACAGCACGCATAAACACCCAACCCTCCATCCTTCTGTCGATTCCACAGTTACCACAGTCCCTTAGTCTGTATCGTCGCTGCGTTCCTTGGCGGCTACATTTAGTGCCTTTATAGCAGTGGGGTAAAAACTGTTTTTAAGTCTGTTTGTCCTAGTCCTTGTAGATCTGTACCGTCTGCCTGACGGCAACAGTTCAAACAGGGAGTGTCCGGGGTGGGAAATGTTCTTTATAATATTCTGGAATTTTTTGATGCAGCGGGAACTGTGTAAGTCCTCCAAGGTAAGGAGAGGGCAGCCGACAATCCTCTGGGCGTTGTCAATGGCCCACTGGAGCGCTTTCCTCTGAGCCGCTGTGCAGCTGGTGTACCATACGCATACACGGTATGTTAGGATGCTCTCAATGGAGCACCAATAAAAGGACAGCAGCAGTCTCTGAGTGATGTTATTCTTCCTGAGCCCCCTCAGGAAGTGCAGTCTCTGCTGGACCCTCAAGTTCTGAAATTCAGGGACAGATTATTCCCAGCTGTTTTTGAGTTTGAGTTTAGTTTATTGTCACGTGTACCGAGGTACTGTGAAAAGCTTTTTTTACGTGCTAGCCAGTCATCTGAAAGACAATAACATGATTACAATCGAGCCGTTTACAATGTACAGATACATGATAAGGGAATAAAGTTTTGTGCAAAGTAAAGCCAGCAAAGTCCGATCAAGGATAGTCCGAGGGTCTCCAAAGAGATAGATAGTAGTTCAGGACTGCTCTCTGGTTGAGGTAGGGTGATTCGGTTGCCTGATTCTAGGGCCTGTCCCACTTGGCAATTTTTTCAGCGACTGTCGGCGTCATATCAGTGTCGCTAAAAGATTTTGAACATTTCAAAATACAGCGGTGACAAAAAAAATGTTGGGACACTTGAAAAAACATCGCGCGTCATATGTCATCACGCCGGGTCACGCCACGTCACCGCCGCACCACGGAGCAAATTTTTCGGTGACCTGTTACGGCAGTTAATTATGCCGGCAGTCACCGAAAACATCGCCAAGTGAGACAGGCCCTTGACAGGTGGGAAGAAACTGTCCCAGAAACTGGAGCTGTACGTTTTCACACTACTCTAACTTTTGCCTGATGGAAGAGGGGAGAAGAGGGAGTGGACAGGGTGCGATCCATCCTTGATTATGCTGCTGGCCTTACCGAGGCAGCATGAGGTGTAAATGGAGTCGATGGAAGGGAGATTGGTATGTGTGATGGTCTGGGCTGCGTCTAGAATTCTCTGCAATTTCTTCAGCTATTATCTACCTCATTGGAGACCATTGGACTATATTAGATCGGACTTTACTGGACTTTATCTTGCACTGAACGTTATTCACATAATTCCCTTTATAGACACATAGAAAATAGGTGCAGGAGTAGGCCATTCGGCCCTTCGAGCCTGCACCGCCATTCAATATGATCATGGCTGATCATCCAACTCAGTATCCTGTACCTGCTTTCTCTCCATACCCCCTGATCCCTTTAGCCACTAGGGCCACATCATACTCCCTCTTAAATATAGCCAATGAACTGGCCTCAACTACCTTCTGTGGCAGAGAGTTCCAGAGATTCACCGCTCTCTGTGTGAAAAATGTTTTTCTCTTCTCAGTCCCAAAAGATTTCCCCCTTATCCTTAAACTGTGACCCCTTGTTCTGGACTTCCCCAACATCGGGAACAATCTTCCTGCATCTAGCCTGTCCAACCCCTTAAGAATGTTGTAAGCTTCTATAAGATCCCTCCTCAATCTTCTAAATTTTAGCGTGTACAAGCCGAGTCTATCCAGTCTTTTTTCATATGAAAGTCCTGACATCCCAGGAATCAGTCTGGTGAACCTTCTCTGTACTCCCTCTCTGGCAAGAATGTCCTTCCTCAGATTAGGAGACCAAAACTGTACGCAATACTCCAGGTGTGGTCTCACCAAGACCCTGTACAACTGCAGTAGAACCTCCCTGCTCCTATACTCAAATCCTTTTGCTATTTCAGCATTTTTGTTTGGTTTAATTTCAGAGATTCAGCATGGAAACAAGGTCTTCGGCCCACCGTGTCCGCGCGCGCTGACCAGCGATCCCCGCACTTTAATGTATCCTACACACACTTGGGATAATTTACAATTTGATTAAGCCAAACCCATGTCTTTGGAATGTGGGAACCGGATCACCCTGAGAAAACCCACGCAGTGACGGGGAGAACGTACAAACTCTGTACACACTAGCACCCGTGGTCAGGATCGAACTGGGGTTTCTTGCGCTGTAAGGCAGCAACTCTACTGCTGCGACTTTGTTTACCCTCAGCTTAATCTACCTCTCTTCGAACTCTCCTTATCGATCTAAACAGAACAATTGTGAGGTGAGGGGGAAAGTTTAATTGACCTGCCTGTTTCCACGCTGTATCTCTAAGCTCAGCGCAGCTAACATTTTCAATGCTTTTTTTTTTTCCCCTCGATCGTATATTTTCAGTAGGAGTCACCTTGGAGTTTTGATTTTATCTGAAGTTCATTGCTAAGAGCTGTTTTCTCTGATACACTGAAGCAAATAAACAGCTTTCAGGCCCTTTAAGCACGGAAGTCGAGCTTTATTCATCATCTGCCCTTTAACGTCACCATTGTTATACAGAATGGAGAGGCACTCACTGGCTTCCAGCTGCACTTAAATCCTTCTGCAAACTAATCGGCTGAACAGCGAGGGAGACAGCAGAATCTCATGAGTTCTCAAGGACTTTCCATCCGTGAAAATGCTGACAGTTCACGACTTTGATCGGTTCATTCTTCTGGAAGAGAACAGTGGTGATTCTAAACGCTAATAGAGAGAGGTTGGGCAGGCTGGGACTCTATTCCTTGGAGCGCAGGAGGATGAGGGATGATCTTATAGAGGTGCACAACATCATGAGAGGAATAGATCGGGTTGACCCATCCCCAGAGTACGGGAATCGAGAACCAGAGGGCATTGGTTTAAGGTGAGGGGGTATAGAAGCGTGAAAACGCACACATGCAGATTCAGCGACACCTTGTCGCTCCGACATCTTGTAACAACTAAGTTACAGAGATAGGTTGAATAAGTTAGGTCTTTATTCTCTGGAGCGCAGAAGGTTAAGGGGGGACCTGATAGAGGTCTTTAAAATGATGAGAGGGATAGACAGAGTTGATGTGGACAAGCTTTTCCCTTTGAGAATAGGGAAGATTCAAACAAGAGGACATGACTTCAGAATTAAGGGACAGAAGTTTAGGGGTAATATGAGGGGGAACTTCTTTACTCAGAGAATGGTAGCGGTGTGGAATGAGCTTCCAGTGGAAGTGGTGGAGGCAGGTTCATTGGTATCATTTAAAATAAATTGGATAGGCATATGGATGAGAAGGGAATGGAGGGTTATGGTATGAGTGCAGGCAGGTGGGACTAAGGGGAAAAAAAATTTGTTCGGCATGGACTTGTAGGGCCGAGATGGCCTGTTTCCGTGCTGTAATTGTTATATGGTTATATGATTATATGGTAAACTAACTTCATTCCCCGGAGGTAGATAAAAATGCTGGAGAAACTCAGAGGGTGAGGAAGCATCTATGGAGCGAAGGAATAGATGACCGAAGAAGGGTCTCGACCCGGAACGTTACCAATTCCTTCGCTCCATAGATGCTACCTCACCCGCTGTGTTTCTCCAGCATTTTAATCTAGCATTGATTTTTCCAGCATCTGCAATTCTTTCTTATTCATTCCCCTGAGGATATTTGGCTGGAGCGCAGAGTTTATAAAAAGTTGTGATAAAAAAATGCACGAGTGAGTCAGAGCGACAGTTCTCGCCAGAAGATATCCTTCAGATGGTGTTCATCTCCTCTGCCTGTCATGAAGAAGGTCTTCGCCCCACAGCAAACACTGTCAATTTTTCCCGAGGCCCTCCCTGTGCTCCTCAAAAAACATAAACGATCCCTCCTTCATCTCTCTCAGTCTGAGGTCAGCTTCAGACACCTCGCATCTTCCAGTCAGTAAAGTCAAATGTTTAAGATGTGCAGGAAGGAACTGCCGGTTTAAACTGGAGATCGACACTAAATCGTCCCAGCCGCTGTGAGGACTCTCCCGACGCCGGAGCAACACCACCCGGCGAGAACGGCCAGGAACATCGGGCCTCCGTAGAGGCAAACTGTGGACCCGGGGAGAGAATGGCCAGGGGAACATCGGGCCTCCCCACATAGAGGCAAGAAATGTGGGAGTAGGCCTCAATAGGCTTGCACTAATATGGGAGAATCTGGGGATCCCTTATGGGCCACATGGACATTGTGCCTTCCCTCCAGAGAGTGGTACCACTCCATTGTAGGGGGATGTTTTTTTGCGTGTAAATGATTATTTTATTCTGTGTCCAAGATGGCTGCCGGAAGGGAGAGTGTACGCTGGCGCGCTTCAGCTGCCGCTGCTCTCGCTTCATATTGTGTTTTTGATTTTTGTCTTTGGATTGAATTCTGTCTTTAATTTGTGTACTGGTGATCTCTTTACTATTTATTTCATTCCGCTTACATGTTTTTACTCTATTTGCCAAATTTTGTACGGTGTCCTTGAGACTCTTGAAAGGCGCCCATTAATAAAATTTATTATTATTATTATTAAAATGTTAGAGTAAATCAGCGGGACAGGCGGCATCTCTGGAGAGAAGAAACTGGCGACGTTTCAGGTCGAGACCCTTCTTCAGACGATCATAAAGTCATAGGTCATGAGTGAATTCGGGCATTCGGCGTTAATTCTATTTTTCCCTCACAACCCCATGCTCCTGCCTTCTCCTCATTACCTCTGATCCCCGTACTAAACAAGAGCAGCATTACCGCCACACCACCGTGCCACCCTCGTCCTGAATGGGCGAATAGTCAGGGGAACGCAAAACAAGATATAGACTGTGATTATAGAGATATACAGAACAAATGATACTGATCACACGTCAACAAATGATAATGGTCGATGCCAAATAATTGTTGTCATCGAGGTAAACATAGAAACATCATACAGAGAGCCTGCACCGCCATGAATATGATCATGGCTGATCTCCAACTTTGTCCTGCCTTCTCTCCATATCCTCTGATCCCCTTAGCCACAAGGGCCACATCTAACTCCCTCTTAAATATAGCCAATGAACTGGCCTCAACTACCCTCTGTGGCAGGGGGTACAGTGAAAAGCTTCCGTTGCATGTTAACCAGTCTGTGGAACGACTGTACATGAGTACAATCAATCCATCCACAGTGTACAGATAAGAGTGGAGTGATTGTAATACTTGATTACAGATCCACATTTGGCACCAGCACACAAAGAGTCGCCTGGCTTGGCCGCCATCTTGGAATCTTCCTCTTGGAAGTCAGCGGGTGCAAGGAGATAACACTCCAGTTTTTAGTGATAGTCAGCATGGGTTTGTGTGTGGGAAATCATGCTCCACAAATCTGATAGAGTATTTTGAATATGTCACCAAAGGGATTAATAAGGAAAGGGTGGTAGGTGTAGTCCACATGGACTTATGACAAGGTCCCACAAGGTGGGCTAGTGTGGTATGTTAGGTTGCATGGAACTCAATCTGAGCTCATCAACTGGGTTACACATTGACTCTGCAAAGCTTATTTTCCAATGCATGAAGTGCTGGGATTTTGATCATCTTAATGTAGGCAAGGAAATATAAAAGTGAATGGGAAGGAGAAAAATCCTGAATTAAATGGAAGGGAGCTTTGGTGATTAGTACATCTCTACTACATAGCAGAGGGAAACAAGGCAGGAGCTAGTTTTGGGGAATATAATTGGGCAATTGATGTATTTAAAGATCATTTAGACATCATACCCTCATTAGACACCAGCCAGAGGAGGGCAGGGACTTGCCAGAGGAGGTAGTTGACGCTGGGACTATCCCAACTTTTAAGACAGGTACATGGATAGGACAGGTTTAGAGGGATATGGGCCAAATGCAGGTAGGTGGGACTAGCATAGATGGGACATGTTGGTCAATTTGGGCAAGATGGGTCAAAGGGCTTGTTTTCATGCTGCATGACTATGACTCTCTGTGACTATGACATAATTAATGTCATAATAATTAATTGGAAAATAAAAATTTTGTTGTCTTATGCATTTCGTTGTCTCTGTACTGTACACTGACAATGACAATTAAAATTGAAAATAATATGCAAACTGTAAAATCAGGTAAATGAAGGTAAATTAATTCTGGGGAATTGCAAGCAAACTCGAATGATGGTGAAATTCAATCCACCTCAAAGCTATGCTCGTTGACGTTTCCACCCTAGGGGAAATATTCTGACTGTCTACCGTATCTATACTCTTTAAAAGTTTATATATCAGGTCTCCACTCAGCCGCCGACTCTCCAGAGAAACCAATCCAAGATCATCAAGCCAGGGTGTAATGCTGAGGCTTTATGTGACACTGGTCAGCCAAATTTGGAATATTGTGATCCGTTTTGGGCCCCATATTTAGTTTAGTTTAGTTTAGAGATACAGAGTGGAAACAGCCCCTTTGGCCCACCGGGTCCGTGCCGACCAGCGATCCCCGCACATTAATACTTTCTTGCAACCACTAGGGATTTTTTTTTTTGTTTAGGGAGGGAGAGGGTCCAGAGGAGGTTTACTAGAATGATCCCTGGGATGATTGGGATGATGTGTGAGGAGCGTTTATAGGCTCTGGGCCTGCACTTGCCAGAGTTCAGAAGGATGAGGGGATATCTCATTGAAACCTACTGGATAATGAAAGGCCTGGATGTGGAGTGAATGTTTCCACTGGTGTGAGAATCTAGCAACCTCAGAATAAAAGGATGTACCATCAGAAATGGAGATGAGGAGGGTGGCGAATCTGTGGAATTCATTGCCACAGATGGCTGTGGAGGCCAAGTCATTGGGTATGTTTACAGCAGAGATTGAAAGATTCTTGATTAGTACGGATGTCAAAGGTTACGGGGAGAATGCCTTTCAGTCTGAGATGAGGAAAACGTTTTCACCCAGAGAGTTGTGAATCTGTGGGATTTTCTGCCACAATGGTGGCCAATTCAAGTCAAGTCAAGTCGTCAAGTTTATTTGTCACATATACATATGAGATGTGCAGTGAAATGAAAGTTGCAATGCTCGCGGACTTTTGTGCAAAAGACAAACAACCAAACAACCAAACAAACTATAAACACAATCATAACACACATATTCTTTTACATAATAAATAATGGAAGGAAAAACGTTCCGTAGAGTTAGTCCCTGGTGAGATAGGCATTTACAGTCCGAATGGCCTCTGGGAAGAAACTCCTTCTCAACCTCTCCGTTCTCACTGCATGGCAACGGAGGCGTTTGCCTGACCGTAGCAGCTGGAACAGTCCATTGCAGGGGTGGAAGGGGTCTCTCATGATATTGTTGGGTCTGGAGTTGCACCTCCTGATGTATAGTTCCTGCAGGGAGGCAAGTGAAGTTCCCAAAGTACGTTTTGCCGAACGCACTACTCTCTGCAGAGCCTTCTTGTCCTTGGCAGAGCAATTCCCAAACCTGATGGTAATGTTCCCGGACAAGATGCTTTCCACCGCCGCTGCGTAGAAGCACTGGAGGATCCTCGGAGACACTCTGAATGTCCTCAATTACCTGAGGTGGTAAAGGTGCTGCCTTGCCTTACTCACGAGTGCTGAGGCGTGTGATGCCCATGTCATATCCTCGGAGATGTGGACTCCCAGATATTTAAAACAGTTCACCCTATCCACAGGATCCCCATTTATCCTCAATGGAGTGTACGTCCTTGGATGATGTGCCCTCCTAAAGTCCATGATCAGCTCCTTCGTTTTTTTGATGTTCAAGAGGAGGCTGTTATCCTGGCACCAGAGTGCTAGACCAGCCACCTCCTCACGGTAGGCCTTCTCATCGTTGTCTGAGATCAGGCCCACCACCACAGTGTCATCAGCAAACAATTCACAGGATGTTTTCAAGAGATAGTTGGATATAGCTCTTTGGGCTAACGGAATCAAGGGATATGGGGAGAAAGCAGGAACGAGGTACTGATTCTGGATGATCAGCTATGCTCATATTGAATGGCGGTGCCGGCTTGAAGGGCCGAGTGGCCTACTCCTGCACCAATTTTCTATGTTTCGATGTTTCTATGTTTCTAAGGCAGAATGGTGTTGAGAGGGAAAGATAGAACAGCCGTGATTGAATGGTGGAGTAGACATGATGGGCTGAATGGTCTAAGTCTGCCCCTATCACTTTTGACCTTATGAACTGTCCTGTTAACTTGATGTTGGATGTTTGTTCCAAGTTTAATCAAGGCAATGATAAATGAGACCAGACTGCGTGTTCCGTCTTGATTTACCTCAGCCTGCTGCAGTTTTATAACTCTGAACCCACTCATTCCACCCTCCCTAAGGAGTTTGAACCAGGAGAAAACAAACTTTGGACCTTATTATCAGAGTGCGGAAAAAAAAATACATTTCACTACTTTAGAATTGCTACAAATATGTATGTTGTGATAAGGCACAGGTAAAAACACCCACACACAATACAGATTCGGTGAAGTGTTTTCTTTGAAGGCTGACAAGGGATAATATATAACACTATTGTAATTCTAGGTGAATTACAGTGTAATTAGCGTTCTTGTCTGATGGGATTAGTGAGTATCTGCATGTAAATATTTTTAACTTTGGAAAACTAGTTATCAAGTCAAGTCAAGTCAATTTTATTTCTATAGCACATTTAAAAACAGCTCGCGTTGACCAAGGTGCTTTACATTGGTGCAGGTGCTAACATGCCACAAACAGTGGTACATAGATCTACCATACACACATAGATACATCCATACAGCGCTCCCTCAGAGGACCTCAAGAAAGGCTTGAGAGTAAAAATAAGTTTAAGTCTCGACTTAAAAGAGTCAATGGAGGGGGCAGTTCGGATGGGAAGAAGGATGCTGTTCCAAAGGCTACAAAAGCGCGGTCGCCCCTGAGCTCATGCCTAGACCGCAGGATGGTCCGTAATCCCAAGTCGGCCGACCTGAGGTACCTGGTGGAGGTGTGGTGGGTGAGCAGAGTTTTGAGGTAGGTGGGAGCAAGCCCGTTGAGGGCTTTGTATACATGGAGAAGGAGCTTGTAATTGATTCAGAACCAGCACAGGGAGCCAGTGGAGAGAGGCCAGAATCGGGGTGATGTGGTCCCTTTTTCGGGTGCCCGTCAGGAGTCTCGCTGCGGCATTGTGGACCAATTGCAGGCGGGACAGGGAAGGTTGGCTGATGCCAGTGTAAAGGGAGTTGCAGTAATCTAGGCGGGAGGAGATAAATGAGTGGATGATCTTTCAGAGGTTGTCAAACTGGAGGAATTGTTTTATTTTAGCTATCGTCCGAAGCTGAAAGAAGCTAGCTTTTACCACGGCATTGACTTATTTGTCAAATTTCAATGCGGAGTCAAATATCACGGCAAGGTTTTTGACGTGAGGTTTGGGTAATGGCGTAAGGCTTCTAAGGTTGCCTGCTATCCGTTTGATTGAGTCCGAGGGGCCGAGTAGGATGACCTCAGACTTACTCTCGTTTAGTTGGAGGAAGTTCTGGGCCATCCAGCATTTTATATCCTCGAGGCAGTGGATAAGGCTGAGTAGATTAAATTCAGGGGGAGATGCAGTATAATGTGGATAAATGTGAGGTTATCCATTTTGGTGGCAAAAACAGGAAAGCAGACTATTATCTAAATGGTGGCCGATTGGGAAAGGGGGAGACGCAGCGAGACCTGGGTGTCATGGTACACCAGTCATTGAAGGTAGGCATGCAGGTGCAGCAGGCAGTAAAGAAAGCGAATGGTATGTTAGCTTTCATTGCAAAAGGATTTGAGTATAGGAGCAGAGAGGTTCTACTGCAGTTGTACAGGGTCTTGGTGAGACCACACCTGGAGTATTGCGTACAGTTTTGGTCTCCAAATCTGAGGAAGGACATTATTGCCATAGAGGGAGTGCAGAGACGGTTCACCAGACTGATTCCTGGGATGTCAGGACTGTCTTATGAAGAAAGACTGGATAGACTTGGTTTATGCTCTCTAGAATTTAGGAGATTGAGAGGGGATCTTATAGAAACTTACAAAATCTTAAGGGGTTGGACAGGCTAGATGCAGGAAGATTGTTCCCGATGTTAGGGAAGTCCAGGACAAGGGGTCACAGCTTAAGGATAAAGGGGAAATCCTTTAAAACCGAGATGAGAAGAACTTTTTTCACACAGAGAGTGGTGAATCTCTGGAACTCTCTGCCACAGAGGGTAGTTGAGGCCAGTTCATTGGCTATATTTTAAGAGGGAGTTAGATGTGGCCCTTGTGGCTAAGGGGATCAGGGGGTATGGAGAGAAGGCAGGTACGGGATACCGAGTTGGATGATCAGCCATGATCATATCGAATGGCTCTGCAGGCTCGAAGGGCCGAATGGCCTACTCCTGCACCTATTTTCTATGTTTCTATGTTTCTAGGACAAGGGAATAATGTTTTGTTCAAGGCAAAAGCCAGCAAAATCCGATCAAGGATAGTCCGAGGGTCACCAATAAGATAGATTGGTTCAGGACCGCTCTCTGTTTGTGGTAGGATGGTTCAGTTGCCTGATAACAGCTGGGAAGAAACTGTCCCCGAATCTGGAGGTGTGCGTTTTCACACTTCTGTACCATTTGCCTGATGGGAGAGGGGAGAAGAGGGAGTGGCCAGGGTGCGACTCGTCCTTGATTATGCTGCTGGCCTTGCCGAGGCAGCGTGAGGAGTAGATGGAGAACGGAAGGGAGGCTGCTCAGCTAGATGTCCAAAAGCGTTCAATATCAATTTACTGCAATCAGCGAACTCCTTCTTGGAGCTCACAGCGTGCGACTTGCTTTCCCAACAGCGGGTTACCTGTGGCCAATTAACAAGTGGCGCTCAGGCAGGCTTGAAAGGACCAATTAATATAGTGGAACGTGCATGAAACTAAAGATGACAGGAATGTCCGTACACGTCCAACTCTCCAGGGTCACAAAGAACCTCAATGTGTCAATGATATGAAGGAAAACCAACCGCAAAAACCCAAGGGAAAGGAACAAAATCAGTTCATGCTCGCAGATCAGATTATTATAAAATTTTAACTGCGCAAGATCAATTTATGTTGGAAATAAATGAATCTCGCTCCAGTACCAGCACCATTGATACTGTGATATCTGTATTAAAAAAAATATTTTCTGCCACATGTGTGTTGATGGTTTGGGAAAATTCAAATAATTATTCCTGCTCAAATATAATTCAATCACTTTTTAATTCATTCTTTTTGGGCATCGATAAAAATGTGCTATTACATATTTCAGTTTAGTTTAGTTTGGTTTAGTTCATTTTAGTATAGTATAGTTTAGTTTAGTTACGTGTAGTTTGGAGATACAGCGTGGAAACAGGCCCTCTCGGCCCACGCCGACCAGCGATCACTGTTCACTGTACACTAGCTCCTTCCAACACGCTAGAGATAACTTTAAAATAGACTATAGACAATAGGTGCAGTAGTAGGCCATTTGGCCCTTTGAGCTAGCACCACCATTCAATGTGATCATGCCTGATCATCCCCAATTGGTACCCCGTTCCTGCTTTCTCCTCGTATCTCCTGACTCTGCTTTCTTTAAGAGCCCTATCTAGCTCTCTCTTGAAAGTGTCCAGAGAACCAGCCTCCACCGCACACAAACTCACAACGCTCTGTGGGAAGAGGTGTTTCTTTGTCTCTGTTCTAAATGACTTGCCCCTTGTTCTTAAACTATGGCCCTTGGTTCTGGACTCCCCCTATATCGGGAACATGTTTCCTGCCTCTAGACTGTCCAAATCCTTAATAATCTTATATGTTTCAATAAGATATCCTCTCATCCGTCTAAAGTCCAGTGCATACAAGCCCAGCCGCTCCATTCTCTCAGCATATGACCATCCCACCATTCCGGGAATTAACCTTGTAACCCGCTGTACTCCCTCAATAGCAAGAATGTCCTTCCTCAAATTAGGGGACCAAAACTGCACACAATCCTTCAGGTGTGGTCTCACTAAGGCCCTGTACAACTGCAGAAGGACCTCTTTGTTCCTATACTCAGCTCCTCTTGATATAAAGGTCAACATGCCATTTGCTGTCTTCACTGCCTGCTGTACCTGCATGCTTACTTTCATAGACACCCAGATCCCATTGTACTTCCCCTTTTCCCAGTTTTACTGTTCAATTAACTTACAAACCTGTATGTCTTTGGAGTGTGGGAGGAAACCGGTGCACCCGGATCAAACCCAAGTGGTCACAGGGAGACCTTGTGTATAAACTCCATACAGAGAGCACCCTGACTACGGGCTAAAGTCAAAAATAAAGTCCACAGTATGTAAGACTGAAGTCCTCTATCGCATTGTCCTGGGTCACACCACCACGCATTCCCACAATACTGTTCCACAGAAAGCCGTGGATAATATGCATCCATTTCAGTACCTTGGGAGCCACTGCTCAATAGCCACCATCTCCGGTGCACCAGCTGTCCAAGGAAGAGATCGATCCTAAATCAAGAGCTCAAACCCCAACCAAAACTCATGGTTCTAAGTGCGTCAGTCATGTCTCCCTCTTTGATCCTTTGGATTCATGGACAATCTATAGCAGACACCTCAAAGCAATGTAGAAGTATCTCAGTTGCTGTATGGATACGGTGGCGCAGGGGTAGAGTTGCTGCCTTGCAGCAAAATGCAGCGCCGGAGACCCGGGTTCGATCCCGACTACGGGTGCGGTCTGTACGGAGTTTGTACGTTCTCCCCGTGACCTGCGTAGGTTTTCTCCGTGATCTTTGGTTTCCTCCCACATTCCAAAGACGTACAGTTTAGTAGGTTAATTGGCTAGATTAATTGGCTTGATAAAAATGTAAAAGTTGTCTGGTATAAAATTGTCCAACATCTAATATCGTCCCTGATGGACTCTTCGGAAGGTACAAGGTACAACGTATCTGCAAATTCTTCCGAACGCTTTTCATAGTTTAGTTTAGTTTAGAGATGCAACCTCCAGCAGCCACTTTCAACTAACATCGCAACCGGCTTAGACTAAAAAATTACCCATTTTTAAAACGGCAAACTATTTTTAGTCGCGGACAGTTTTGAATTTTTTTAAATGATCGCCGGAACATAGAAGAAGCGGAAACCACTTTCGACCATTAGGGAGACTGACAAAAACCTCCGGGAACCGCACGGAAACCTTGGGTGGGGTGCAAAGTCTCCAATGGTTTCCGTTCAGGATTCCTAAGTGGGACAGGGGCATTACAGTGCCAGAGACCCGGGTTTGATCCCGACTACGGGTGTTGTCTATGTGGAGTTTGTACGTTCTCTCCGTGACTGCGTGGGTTTTCCCCGGGTGCTCCGGTTTTCCTTCCACTCTCCAAAGATGCTCAGGTTTGCAGGTTAATTGGCTTTGGAAAAGATAGTGAATTGTCACCAGTGTGTGTAGGATAGCGTTAGTGTGCGGGGATCGTTGGTGGGCCGAAGGGCCAGTTTCCGTGCTGCATCTCTAAACTAAACTGAACTAGACTAAACAAAACTAAACTCAGGCCCTGGATTCCTGCACTTGCCATCACAGAGAACACATGTTAGATATTCCAGGTTTAGCTGATTTACCTGATTTATCTTCACCAATACATCCAATTCTGACGGGGACTTTCACAGGCAAGTTTTCTCAGGCTCAGACTATCGGACTTTACTGGCTTTACCTTGAACTAAACCTTATTCCCTCATCATGTATCTGTACACCGTATATGGATCGATTGTAATCATGTATTGTCTTCATGTCATAGTGGAGAAGCTTGTGTGGACCTGAGATCCTGAGAGCGATGGCGTCTGGAGCGATGCCGTCTGGTAGGGCCACCCATGGCGGCAAGGTCGAGGGGGAGGTCTCTGACAAAGAGCAATTCAACCAAGATCTCAACAGTGGAACAGGCGGAGAAAGATGGCTGACCTTAGTGGAGCGTCACAACGGCTGGGAAGGCGGATGAAGGCTGCAGCAGAAAAGGGTCTCCGGTCGTCTTGGACTCCATGCAACTGGGTCCTGACCCAGATCTGTCAAGGACCGTGTGGTGGCTGTCTGTGCACCAGTCTCCCCACGTTAAACAAAGTCACGCACAGGCATCCTCCATATAGGGAATAGCACCCTGGAGACACCCATGATCACCGAGGGAGGCCTAAAGGGCCTGGCCCATGAGCATGCGACCTGCATGTGGCAAGCGCAACCAAACCAGAAGCGGGGGCCACGTGTGGTCGAGCGAGTGACGTGAAGTTCGAGCGAAGTTCGCGGGAAGTTAGCGCGTGACGTACGGCGTCAAGACGCTGCGTACGGCGTCAAGACGCTGCGCACGCCCGTCGAGGCGGTGCGTACGGCATCGAGGCGGCTGCAGGCCGGCAGGCTGTTGCCGCGCGGAATTTTTGAACACGGTCAGTTTTTCGGAGCCCCGCGCGATGCCGGGACCAGCTCCGCACAACTCCGGCGATTGAAGTGGGACCGGCCCCGCGAGGCCGTATGGCTCAAGCGACCATGTTAGGTCGCGCTTGCCACATGGAGTCGCATGCTCGCGGGACAGGCCCTTAAGAAGAAGAAGATTGTCTTTCCGCTGACTGGTTAGCAAGCAATAAAAGCTTTTCACTGTACCTCGATACATGCGATAATGAACTAAACTGAAACTGATTTTCATCACTGGTGCTTAGGCCTACACTTCCCACTGTGTCCCTTCCTCACAGAATTGTTTGCCTGGTAAAGTATTCTGCAGAGGATTAACTTGAAAAATTACCATACTTTTAACAACCAAACCTCAGATGCTTTGAAAATAACTGACAATCATTTTAATTGTTCCCAGCTCTTGCAGTGCGATACCATTAATAATGCAGCTTAAAGGGATAAGAGTTCAGGGAATCAAAGTGGAGTCTCAAATTATCATTTATTTCCAAACTCCCTGCTGCGTTGCAGATTCTGGATGATGGACACAAAATGCTGGAGTAATTCAGCGGGACAGGCGGCATCTCTGGAGAGAAGGAATGGGTGACGTTTCGGGTCGAGACCCTTCTTCAGACTGATGTCATTGATGATGGACACTTGGGGGTGACCAAGTTCCTCGGCAAAGAATACATCTTAATGTATTTTCCAGACTCCATTTGCTTCTGATCTTCATTCCCCAGTCTGTTATTGTTATAGGTGTGTCATAGAGTCCTAGAGTCATACTGCCAGGAAACAGGCCCTTCGGCCCAACTTGCCCATACCGACCAACATGTCCCATCTACACTCGTCCCACCTGCCTGCGTTTGGCCCATATCCCTCCAAACCTGAGCTATCCATGCACCTGTCAAATACCCCTGTCCCACGGTATGAGTTCATTCCAAGAGCTCTCCTGAGTTTGCCCTGATTCGAACACGGAGATTTACGGTAATGGCCACTCGTCGGTACTCGGGGCTCTTGTGGACATTTTTCATCATGTTGAATAATCTTCACGAGTCTTCCCGAGCTTACCTGCCGTTAACGAGTCTTCCCGAGTACCTGCCGTTACCGCTAAGAGACGTCCCCGAGCTCCGACGTACCCGCTACGTTCATTCTCTTTGCTTAACACGAGTTTTATGTTTTTTAAACTCGGGAGAGCTCTTGGAATGAACTCGTACCGTGGGACAGGGCTTTAAATGTTTCTTAAACATTGGAATAGTCCCAGCCTCAACTACCACCTCCAGCAGCTCGTTCCACCCACCCACCCACCATCATTTGTGTGAAAAAGTTACCCCTCAGTTTCCTATTAAGCCTTTCCGCCTTCACCTTAAACCTATGTCCTCAGGTTCTTGATTCCCCTACTCTGTAGGGGAATCCAGTAGGATGAGGAACAGCTTCTACAATAATACCATCACATTGCTGAACTCGGAGTCCCGCCGATAGACTTCTCCAGTCTCTCCGTCCACATTGTTCGATTATTGTTTGATTATTCTGTATTTTTATTTTTATTTCTATATTGCGCTATACTACGGACTGACGCTAAACTGCATTTTGTTGTACCCATACTCGTATTTGTGCAATGACATTAAAGTTGAATTGAATTGAATTGAATACTCTGGGCAAGAGACTGTGCCTTTACCTGATCTGACATTGTGCACCTCTACAAGATCACCCCTCACCCTCTGAGGAATAGAGTCCTAGCCTGCTCAACCTCTCCCGATAGCTCAGGCTGTCGAGTAATGGCAACATCTTTGTAATTTTTCCCTTTATTACATGACAAATCATATGGTCAGAACTGATACAATAGAACAGTACAGGAGCCACAAAGACAATAGACAATAGGTGCAGGAGGAGGCCATTCGGCCCTTCGAGCCAGCACCGCCATTCAATGTGATCATGGCTGATCATCTCCAATCAGTACCCCGTTCCTGCCTTCTCCCCATATCCCCCGACTCCGCTAACTATAAGAGCCCTATCTAGCTCTCTCTTGAAAGTATCTAAAGAACCGGCCTCCACCACCCTCTGAGGCAGAGAATTCTCTCACAACTCTCTGTGAGAAAAAGTGTTTCCTCATCTCCGTTCTAAATGGCTTGCCCCTTATTCTTAAACTGTGGCCCCTGGTTCTGGCCTCCCCCAATAGCGGAAACATGTTTCCTGCCTCTAGCGTGTCCAAACCCTTAATAATCTTCTATGTTGCCATGAGATGCCCTCTCATCCTTGTAAATAAACAGAGCCAAAAGTGCAGATAGATGACACAACAGAAACAGCCAGTTCTCATACAAGTTACTTTAATCTAGCGATTTCACCATTGAGACTTAAAGACGGCAGCATGACCAGGATAAAGATAAGGTCTTCTTAAAACTTGCATTGGCCTCTTGTTACAATAGAGGAAGTCACAGACAAATAGGTCATAGTTTGTGTTTGAGTTTTTGATTAATAAAACACATCTCTCGATGCTCCTGCACACATCATCAGTGATGTAACCTGGGGTCATTGGGTGTTTCGGGTCTTTCAACATCAGACACCCTCTCCCAGGCGACCCAGCTGTGGTTGATCAGACCATGACGTGTTCAGGTGGCATTTTCTCCTCCCCATGGACCTTCTCTCCTGATCCAGAGCCATCTCGAGGCCGTTGTACAGGGTCTTGGTGAGACCACACCTGGAGTATTGCGTACAGTTTTGGTCTCCTAATCTGAGAAAAGACATTCTTGCCATAGAGGGAGTGCAGAGAAGGTTCACCAGACTGATTCCTGGGATGTCAGGACTTTCATATGAAGAAAGACTGGATAGACTCGGCTTGTACTTGCTAGAATTTAGAAGATTGAGGGGTGATCTTATGGAAGCTTACAAAATTCTTAAGGGGTTGGACAGGGTAGATGCAGGAAGATTGTTCCCGATGTTGGGGAAGTCCAGAACAAGGGGTCACAGTTTAAGGATAAAGGGGAAATCTTTTAGGACTGAGATGAGAAACACATTTTTTACACAGAGAATGGTGAATCTCTGGAATTCCCTGCCACAGAATGTAGTTGAGGCCAGTTCATTGGCTGTATTTAAGAGGGAATTAGATGTTGCCCTTGTGGCTAAAGGGATCAGGGGGTATGGAGAGAAGGCAGGTACGGGATACCGAGTTGGATGATCAGCCATGATCATATTGAATGGCGGTTCAGGCTCGAAGGGCCGAATGGCCTACTCCTGCACCTATTTTCTATGTGTCTCCACTGCCTCTGTGGTGTTCTTGATGGCTCTTCTCCTCTCCATTCCATTGATGCCCAGTGCACTCAAGGCTTTGTAGAGCGATTGCCCTGCAAAACCTCTGCAGCCAACCTCGATGGGCCTACACCTTGCCTTCCAGCCCTGCTCACGGCATTTGGTCATAGTTTGTGTTCATGTTTTAGTGTATTGCGACGTGTACCGAGGTACAATGAAAAGCTTTAGTTGCGTGAATAACAACATATGATTAGCATCGAGCAATTTACAGTGTACAGATACATGATAAGGGAATAAGGTCAGTGCAAGGTAAAGCCAGCAAAGTCCAATCAAGGATAGTCCGAGGGTCACCAATGAGGTAGATAGTAGTTCAGCACTGCTCTCTAGTTATGGTAGGATGATTCAGTTGTCTGATAACAGCTGGGAACAAACTGGCCCTGAATCTGGAGGAGTGCGTTTTCACACTTCTGTACCTTTTTGCATAGGATGCATTAGTAATAATCTTTCAAACGGAGGTGGAACGTGTTTCTAGCTTCAGGTTCCTGGGAGTCAACATCTCCGATGACCTCTCTTGGACCCACAATACCTCTACTCTGATCAAGAAGGCTCATCAGCGTCTCTTCTTCCTGAGAAGACTGAAGAAGGTCCATCTGTCTCCTCAGATCCTGGTGAAATTCTACCGCTGCACCATCGAGAGCATCCTTACCAACTGCATCACAGTATGGTATGGCAACTGCTCTGTCTCCGACCGGAAGGCATTGCAGAGGGTGGTGAAAATTGCCCAACGCATCACCGGTTCCACGCTCCCCTCCATTGAGTCTGTCCAAAGCAAGGGCTGTCTGCGGAGGGCGCTCAGCATCGCCAAGGACTGCTCTCACCCCAACCATGGACTATTTACCCTCCTACCATCCGGGAGGCACTACAGGTCTCCCCGTTGCCGAACCAGCAGGTCGAGGAACAGCTTCTTTCCGGCCGCTGTCACTCTACTAAACAACGTACCTCGGTGACTGCCAATCCCCCCCCCCCCCCCCCGGACACTTATTACACTTATTATTTTTTTTTTTTATTCAAAATCGTTTGCTATGTCGCTCTTCAAAGGAGATGCTAAATGCATTTCGTTGTCTCTGTACTGTACACTGACAATGACAATTAAAATTGAATCTGAATCTGAATCTTCAAAACTCTTTAGATTCTGGAGTAGTTCCTGAAGATTGGCGGGTACCAAACGTAACCCCACTTTTTAAGCAGGGAGGGAGAGAGAAAATGGGGAATTACAGACCAGGTAGTCGAACATCGGTAGTGGGGAAACTGCCAGAGTCAGTTATTAAAGATGGGATAGCAGCACATTTGGAAAGTGGTGAAATCATTGGACAAAGTCAGCATGGATTTACGAAAGGTAAATCATGTCTGACGAATCTTATAGAATTTTTCGAGGATGTAACTAGTAGCGTGGATAGGGGAGAACCAGTGGATGTGGTGTAACTGGACTTCCAGAAGGCTTTCGACAAGGTCCCACATAAGAGATTAGTATACAAACTTAAAGCACACAGCATTGGCGGTTCAGTATTGATGTGGATAGAGAACTGGCTGGCAAACAGGAAGCAAAGAGTAGGAGTAAACGGGTCCTTTTCACAATGGCAGGCAGTGATTAGTGGGGTACCGCAAGGCTCAGTGCTGGAACCCCAGCTATTTACAATATATATATTAATGATCTGGATGAGGGAATTGAAGGCAATATCTCCAAGTTTGCGGATGACACTAAGCTGGGGGGCAGTGTTAGCTGTGAGGAGGATGCTAGGAGACTGCAAGGTGACTTGGATAGGCTGGGTGAGTGGGCAAATGTTTGGCAGATGCAGTATAATGTGGATAAATGTGAGGTTATCCATTTTGGTGGCAAAAACAGGAAAGCAGACTATTATCTAAATGGTGGCCGACTGGGAAAAGGGGAGATGCAGTGAGACCTGGGTGTCATGGTACACCAGTCATTGAAAGTAGGCATGCAGGTGCAGCAGGCAGTGAAGAAAGCGAATGGTATGTTAGCTTTCATAGCAAAAGGATTTGAGTATAGGAGCAGGGAGGTTCTACTGCAGTTGTACAGGGTCTTGGTGAGACCACACCTGGAGTATTGCGTACAGTTTTGGTCTCCAAATCTGAGGAAGGATATTATTGCCATAGAGGGAGTGCAGAGAAGGTTCACCAGACTGATTCCTGGGATGTCAGGACTGTCTTATGAAGAAAGACTGGATAGACTTGGTTTATACTCTAGAATTTAGGAGATTGAGAGGGGATCTTATAGCAACTTACAAAATTCTTAAGGGGTTGGACAGGCTAGATGCAGGAAGATTGCTCCCGATGTTGGGGAAGTCCAGGACAAGGGGTCACAGCTTAAGGATAAGGGGGAAATCCTTTAAAACCGAGATGAGAAGAACTTTTTTCACACAGAGAGTGGTGAGTCTCTGGAACTCTCTGCCGCAGAGGGTAGTCGAGGCCAGTTCATTGGCTATATTTAAGAGGGAGTTAGATGTGGCCCTTGTGGCTAAGGGGATCAGAGGGTATGGAGAGAAGGCAGGTACGGGATACTGAGTTGGATGATCAGCCATGATCATATTGAATGGCGGTGCAGGCTCGAATGGCCGAATGGCCTACTCCTGCACCTAATTTCTATGTTTCTATGTTTCTATGAATGGCAGTGCTGGCTCGAAGGGCCGATGGCCTATTCCTGCATCTATTTTCGATGTTTAGATGCTTGAGTATATGGCAATAAAACTCGATCACTTGATTTTGAAACATTCATGCATTGTGGAGGTATAATGTAGTCATAGAGTGATACAGTGTGAAAACAGGCCCTTCGGCGCAACTTGCCCACGCCCGCCAACATGTCCCAGCTACGCTACCTGCTTTTGGTCCATACCTCCAAACCTGTCCTATCCATGTGACTGTTCTTGTGATGTACGGTTCTCCAGAGATGCTGCCTGACCTGCTGAATTACCGCAGCAGCTTGTAGTTTTCTCAAGATTCCAGCATCTGTGGTTCTTTAAGCATGTAGGTACAGCAGGCAGTGAAGAAAATGAATGGCAAGTAGGCCTTCATAACAAGAGGAGTTGAATATAACTGCAAAGAGGTCCTACTGCAGTTTTATAGGGCCCTAGTCAGACCATACCTGGAGTATTGTGTGCAGTTTTGGTCCCCTAATTTGAGGAAGGATATTCCTGCTATTGAGGGAGTGCAGCGTAGGTTTACAAGGTTAATTCCCGGGATGGCGGGACTGTAATATGCTGAGAGAATGGAGTGGCAGGGCTTGCATTCTTTGGAGTTTAGAAGGATGAGAGGGAATCTTATTGAAACGTATAATATTATTCAGGGTTTGGTTTAACGCTAGAGGCAGGAAACATGTTCCCGTTGTTGGAGGATTCCAGAACCAGGGGCCAGAATTTGAGGTTGGGATGTTATATTACCATTGTACAAGACGTTGGTGAGACTGCATTTGGAGGATTGTGTTCAGTTATGGTCACCCTGATTCAAGAAGGTTGTCGTTAAGCTGCAAACAGTGCAATGGTAGGGAATTGAAGAATACAGTTGAACAGAGGGATCTGGGAATAACCGTGCATAGTTCCTTGAAGGTGGAATCTCATATAGATAGGGTGGTAAAGAAAGCTTTTGGTATGCTAGCCTTTATAAATCAGAGCATTGAGTATAGAAGCTGGGATGTAATGTTAAAATTGTACAAGGCATTGGTGAGACCAAATTGGGAGTATGGTGTACAATTTTGGTCGCCCAATTATAGGAAGGATGTCAACAAAATAGAGAGAGTACAGAGGAGATTTACTAGAATGTTGCCTGGGTTTCAACAACTAAGTTACAGAGATAGGTTGAATAAGTTAGGTCTTTATTCTCTGGAGCGCAGAAGGTTAAGGGGGGACTTGATAGAGGTCTTTAAAATGATGAGAGGGATAGACAGAGTTGATGTGGACCAGCTTTTCCCTTTGAGAATAGGGAAGATTCAAACAAGAGGACATGACTTCAGAATTAAGGGACAGAAGTTTAGGGGTAATATGAGGGGGAACTTCTTTACGCAGAGAGTGGTGGTGGTGTGGAATGAGCTCCCAGTGGAAGTGGTGGAGGCAGGTTCATTGGTATCATTTAAAAATAAATTGGATAGGCATATGGATGAGAAGGGAATGGAGGGTTATGGTACGAGTGCAGGCAGGTGGGGCTAAGGGGAAAAAAATTGTTCGGCATGGACTTGTAGGGCCGAGATGGCCTGTTTCCGTGCTGTAATTGTTATATGGTTATATGACTTCAGAATTAAGGGACAGAAGTTTAGGGGTAACATGAGGGGGAACTTCTTTACTCAGATAGTGGTAGCGGTGTGGAATGAGCTTCCAGTGGAAGTGGTGTCGGCAGGTTCATTGGTATCATTTAAAAATAAATTGGATAGGCATACGGATGAGAAGGTAATGGAGGGTTATGGTATGAGTGCAGGCAGGTGGGACTAAGGGAAAAAAGTTGTTCGGCACGGACTTGTAGGGCCGAGATGGCCTGTTTCCGTGCTGTAATTGTTATATGGTTATATGGTTATAGAGCAGATTTACGAGGATGTTGCCAAGACTCCATGGGCTGAGTTCAGGGAACAGTTGAGCAGAGTAGAACTCTATTCCTTGGAATGCAGGAGGATGAGGGGCGATCGTATAGAGATATATTGAATCATGAGAGGAATAGATCGGGTAGATTCACAGTCTTTTACGCAGAGTGGCCATTGGGGCAGCACGGTGGCGCAGCGGTAGAGTTGCCGCCTCACAGCGCCAGAGACCCGGGTTTGATCGTGACTACGGGTGCTGTCCGTAAGGAGTTTAAAGCATGTTCTACCCTTGACTGTGTTTATCTCTGGGTCCTCCCGTTCCCTCCCATACTCCAAAAATACACAGGTTTGTACGTTAATTGGATTTGGTAATAAAATATAGTAAATTGTCCCTAGTGTGTAGGAGAGAGCGAGCGTACAGGGTGATCGCTAATCAGTTCGAACCCAGTGGGTTGAAGGGCCTGCTTCTGCGCTGTATCTCTAAAAGTCTAAAATCTAATGGGCCTGACCCATAGTCGGTTTGTTAGGCGACTACAGGCGAGTTATCCATTTTGGGGGCAAAAACGGGTAAGCAGACTATTATCTAAATGGTGGCCGATTGGGAAAGGGGGAGATGCAGCAAGACCTGGGTGTCATGGTACACCAGTCATTGAAGGTAGGCATGCAGGTGCAGCAGGCAGTAAAGAAAGCGAATGGTATGTTAGCTTTCATTGCAAAATGATTTGAGTATAGGAGCAGGGAGGTTCTACTGCAGTTGTACAGGGTCTTGGTGAGACCACACCTGGAGTATTGCGTACAGTTTTGGTCTCCAAATCTGAGGAAGGACATTATTGCCATAGAGGGAGTGCAGAGAAGGTTTACCAGACTGATTCCTGGGATGTCAGGACTGTCTTATGAAGAAAGACTGGATAGACTTGGTTTATACTCTCTAGAATTTAGGAGATTGAGAGGGGATCTTATAGAAACTTACAAAATTCTTAAGGGGTTGGACAGGCTAGATGCAGGAAGATTGTTCCCGATGTTGGGGAAGTCCAGGACAAGGGGTCACAGCTTAAGGATAAGGGGGAAATCCTTTAAAATCGAGATGAGAAGAACTTTTTTTTCACACAGAGAGGGGTGAATCTCTGGAACTCTCTGCCACAGAGGGTAGTTGAGGCCAGTTCATTGGCTATATTTAAGAGGGAGTTAGATGTGGCCCTTGTGGCTAAGGGGATCAGGGGGTATGGAGAGAAGGCAGGTACGGGATACTGAGTTGGATGATCAGCCATGATCATATTGAATGGCGGTGCAGGCTCGAAGGGCCGAATGGCCCATTCCTGCACCTAATTTCTATGTTTCTATGAGTAGGTTGTCACCACATGGGCGCCGGTGCGCTGCCTGTATGGCCGTGAGTCGTCACCTCAGTCGCCCAAAGAGTCGTAGCGTCTTTCTGGTCGCCGCTGGATTTTCAACATGTTGAAAACATTTTCGGAGACAGTGGGCATCAGTGGGTTTGACACCAATGAGCGAAGCTTGACTTCTCCAGACGTTGGTGCTGTCGTAGTTGTCCCCAGGTTAAAGTAGGTTCTGGCCAGCTGACGTAGCTTATAACCATATAACAATTACAGCACGGAAACAGGCCATCTCGACCCTTCTAGTCCGTGCCGAACACATATTGACCCTAGTCCCATATACCTGCGCTCAGACCATAACCCTCCATTCCCTTCCCATCCATATAACTATCCAATTTATTTTTAAATGATAAAAACGAACCTGCCTCCACCACCTTCACTGGAAGCTCATTCCACACAGCTACCACTCTTGTCGCTGGTGAAGACTTTATATATTTTTTGTTGTTAAAGTTTTTTTAAAAAGATTCCATTTCAAATTTTGTGTCAAAGGGGGGTCCAGTCGCCGTTTTTTTGGTGACTTGCTACGACCATGACAGTCGCTGGCAGTCGCCTAGAAATAGCCTAAGTGCGACTGGCCCTTCAGTCTATGGAATAGGGGCATCGAGAACCAGGGTGCACCATAAATTGTCCATAGTGTGTGGGGAGTCTATAAGATCTATTCCTCTCATGGTTTTACATATAGGCATAGAAACACAGAAAATAGGTGCAGGAGTAGGCCATTTGGTCCTTCGAGCCTGCACCGACTTTCAATATGATCATGGCTGATCATCCAACTCAGTATCCCGTACCTGCCTTCTCTCCATACCCCCTGATCCCCTTAGCCACAAGGGCCACATCTAACTCCCTCTTAAATATAGCCAATGAACTGGCCTCAACTACCTCCTGTGGCAGAGAATTCCACAGATTCACCACTCTCTGCGTGCAATACATGATTGTATTTATGTATAGGGTTGGCTGATCTGTGTGGATAGCATACAAAACAAAGCTCTTCACTCTACCTTGGTACCCGTGACAATAATAGACATAACCCAAAACCATATAAATGCAAATTTATTTAATGAGTTATGGCCTGCACTCTGATTATGAACTGGGAGCGGGGGAAAGAGGGCAGCCAACGAGGTATATTTCCACCTCTGAAAATATATAATGGTGACAATGAGTACAGAAGTGTTTTCAAGAGGTTCGAAATACAAAGCTCTCAGAATGAAAATCAACGTGTTATTGAAAACTATGAAATGATTCATCTTTAGTTCCAGTTGCTGGAATCACCCAGATTGTACGATTCAAGCACTTTGTCAAACTGATGACAACTGGCATAGCAGGAGTCTGACAGGCATTTAATGTAGAACAATTTTAATATTTTAGGAAAAATGTTCAGAAGGCTCATAAGTTCTACTTTTGAATGCCGCAAGTGCCACGGCTTAATCCCTAGGGCATTTCAACACTTTTTAGTCTAGTGATACAGTGTGGAAGCAGGCCCTTCGGCCCACTGAGTCCGCACTGACCCATAACCCCAACACATTAACACTATCCTACACACACTAGGGACAATTTTACATTTACACTGAGCCAATTACACTGAGCCAATTTAGGTGGTGGAGGCAGGTTCGTTTTTATCATTTAAAAATAAATTGGATAGTTATATGGATGGGAAGGGAATGGAGGGTTATGGTCTGAGCGCAGGTATATGGGACTAGGGGAGATTATGTGTTCGGCACGGACTAGAAGGGTCGAGATGGCCTGTTTCCGTGCTGTAATTGTTATATGGTTATTAACCTACAAACCTGTACATCTTTGGAATGTGGAAGACAATAGACAATTGGGGCAGGAGTAGGCCATTCGGCCCTTCAAGTCAGCACAGCCATTCAATGTGATCATGGCTGATCATCCCCAATCAGTACCCTGTTCCTGCCTTTTCTCCCATATCCCCTGACTCCGCTATTTTTAAGAGCCCAATCTAGCTCTCTCTTGAAAGCATCCAGACAACCGGCCTCCACCGCCCTCTGCGGGAGAGAATTCCACAGACTCACCAAAAATTGTTTCCTCATCTCCGTTCTAAATGGCTTACTCCTTATTCTTAAACTGTGGCCCCTGGTTCTGGACTCCCCCAACATCGGGAACACGTTTCCTGCCTCTAGCGTGTGCAAACCCTTAACAATCTTATATGTTTCAATGAGATCACCTCTCATCCTTCTAAACTCCCGAGTGTACAAGCCCAGCCGCTCCACTCTCTTAGCATATGACAGTTCCACCATCCCGGGAATTAACCTTGTAAGTTAATTCCCGGGATGCAGGTCACAGGGAGAACGTACAAATACTGTACTGAGAGCACCCGTAGTCAGGATCGAACCCGGGTCTCTGGCGCTGTGAGGCAGCAACTCTACACTGCGCCACCGTGCAGTTACTTGACTTCCATTGTCACATTGTCACGTTAGATAAGAACAGGTAACATGGAATAAGTGGGAATTAAATCTGCTTTCACTAATTTGTGTTTCTCATCAGTTTGAGAACAACTAAATCGGGGAAAGTTAATAATTTTCCCGTACAATTTTCCTTTCTGTTGATTCAGCTGCCCTTCTTTGCACGAGCCATCTTGTGTAATTACCTGTCGAATGCCTTCGGAAATGTTGAACCAGATTTTTGCTCTCTGGAGTAGGGCTATAATTCATAGCTTTGCTGACAGTGATCTGATCACTTTGTGTGCGTTCAGCTGATAACACTGTGTCATGGTGCCATAGAGTGACACAGTGTGGAAACAGGCCCTTCGGCACAACTTGCCCATACTGGCCAACATGTCCCAGCTACTCTCATCCCACCAGCCTGCGTTTGGCCCATATCCCTCCAAACCCATCCTATCCATGTACCTCTAACTGTTTCCTAATATAGTTCCTGCCTCCTCCAGCAGCTCGTTCCAAACACCCACCACCCTTTGCGTGAAAAGATTACCCCAGACTCCCATTCAATATTTTCCCCTCCACCTTAAACCTATGTCCTCTGGCCAAGAGACTGTGCATTTATCTGACCTATGCCTCTCATGATTTTATACAACTCTATAAGATCACCCCTCATCCTCCTGCTCTCCAAGGAATAGAGTCCCAGCCTGCTCATCCTCTTCCTATAGCTCAGTCCTCGCAATATCCTTGTAAATCTTCTCTGTACCCTTTCCTGATTGACAACATATTTTCTATAACATGGTGCCCAGAATTGAATACACTGCTTTAAATGCGACCTCACCAATGTCCTGCACAACTGCAACATAACCTCCCAACTTCCATACTCAATACTCTGACTGATAAAGGCCTATGTGCCAAAAGCCTTTTTGACCACCCCATCTACCTGGGACTCCATCTTCAAGAAACCATGCACACCTGCATTCCTAGATCCCTCTGCTCTACAACACTCCCCAGAGCCCTACCATTCACTGCAGGTCCTGCCCATGTTCATAAGTACATGGTCCTAAATGATCGGAGCAGAATTAGGCCATTCAGCCCATCAAGTCTACTGCGCCATTCAATCATGACCGATTTATCTTTCCCTCTCAACCCCATTCTCCTGCCTTCTCCCCATAAACCCCACGACACCCGTACTAATCAGGCTGTTTGACTTCCCAAAATGACTCACATGTGCCTTGCATTCTGGTGCTTTGACCTAAACCTCTGCTGGATTTAGTGTTGAGCCTGTGTTTTTGCTCTGTGTCCTCTCAGAGTTGATCACCCTCCAGTTGCTGGAGCATTGCTTGCTATATGTGGCAACTTGCATGGTGCAGTTATTCGTAAATAGCTTTCATCAGTGCATTAATGGTGAAAGGCCAGGATAGAGTGGACGTGGAGGGGACGTTTCCTCTAGTGGGAAAATCTAGGACCAGAGGGCATCGAATGAAAGGACATTCCTTTAGGAAGGAGATGAGAAGTAATGTCTTCAGTCAGTGGGTGGTGAATCTGTGGAATTAATTGCCACAGGCAGCTGTGGAGGCCAAGTCATTGGATATTTTTAAATCAGAGACAGATCTCTGATTAGTACATTTGATAGGGGTTATGGAGAGAAGGCAGGAGACCCTTATGAACAATCATATAAAAGTATTCACTGAGGAACTGCACGTGTGTAAATGTCCAAGACTGGGCGGGACAGTAGGGTGGTGCCTACTGAAGGTTAATTAGCTTCAGGAAAATTTGTAAACTGGCCTTACGGTGCAGGATAGTGTTCATGTACAGGGATCGCTGGTCTGCATGGACTCGATGGGCCAAAGGGCCAGTTTCCATGATGTATCTGCATCTTTAAACTCTCCCTAAACTAAGTAGGATAGTGTTAGTGTACAGGGTGATCGCTGGTCGGCATGGACCCAATTTGGCTGAAGGGCCTCTTTACGCATTGTATCTCTGATGGCTAAAGTCCAAACTTAGTGGGTCAAGCAGCATCTGTGGAGGGAATGGTTAGAAGTCCTTTTGGGTTGGGATCCAACAGATTGATGTTGCAGGGAAAGAAGTGGGGGTAATAATTCATGAATTTAATGGCCATGTGGGCATGGTTGATCTACAGGAGTTTGCACAACTGGGGCAAGGAATCACAGTTTCAGTTCAGTTTAGTTTATTGTCACATGTACCGAGGTACAGTGAAAAGTAGGCATGCAGGTGCAGCAGGCAGTGAAGAAAGCGAATGGTATGTTAGCATTCATAGCAAAAGGATTTGAGTATAGGAGCAGGGAGGTTCTACTGCAGTTGTACAGGGTCTTGGTGAGACCACACCTGGAGTATTGCGTACAGTTTTGGTCTCCAAATCTGAGGAAAGACATTCTTGCCATAGAGGGAGTACAGAGAAGGTTCACCAGACTGATTCCTGGGATGTCAGGACTTTCATATGAAGAAAGACTGGATAGACTCGGCTTGTACTCGCTAGAAGTTACAAGATTGATGGGGGATATTATAGAAACTTGGAGTTGGACAGGCTAGATGCAAGAAGATTGTTCCCGATGTTGGGGAAGTCCAGAACAAGGATTCACAGTGTAACGATAAGGGGGAAACCTTTTAGGACCGAGATGAGAAAAACATTTTTCACAGTGGTGAATTTCTGGAATTCTCTGCCACAGAAAGTAGTTGAGGCCAGTTCATTGGCTATATTTAAGAGGGAGTTAGATGTGGCCCTTGTGGCTAAAGGTATCAGGGGTTATGGAGAGAAGGTAGGTACAGGATACCGAGTTGGATGATCAGCCATGATCATATTGAATGGCGGTGCAGGCTCGAAGGGCCGAATGGCCTACTCCTGCACCTAATTTCTAAGTTTCTATGAAAAACTTTTGTTGCGTGCTACCCAGTCAGCAGAAAGACAATACACGATTACAGTCGAGCAATTCACAGTGTACAGACACATGATAAGAGAATAACGTTTAGTGCAAAGTAAAGCCAGCAAAGTCCGATCGAGTATAATCTGTGGGTCTCCAATGAGGTAGATAGTAGTTTAGGACTGCTCTCTAGTTGTGGATGGACAGTTCAATTACCCGATAGGAGCTGGGATAAAACTGCCCCTGAATCTGGAGTTGTGCGTTTGCACGCTTGTTTACCTTTTGCCCGATGGGAGAGGGGAGAAGAGGGAGTGGCCAGGGTGCAACTTGTCCTTGATTATGCTGCTGGCCTTGCCGAGGCAGCGTGAGGTGTAAATGGAGTCAATGGAAGGGAGGTTTGTTTGTGTGATGGTCTGGGCTGCGTCCACAATTCTCGGCAATCAAAGGCCGAGTTGTACAATATAAAATTAGATTGAAACAGAAATAGCATTTGTAACAGAAGTGGCAGATTGAGTAGAATGTGCATGTCACTCTGGCATAGTGGCCTGAGGGATGAAAAGCAAATTGATTCTCCTTACAACTGCTCAAGCCCTTTCCATGTAAACACAGACTCTCCAAGCATGGTTGTGTGTGGTATTTTCCCGAACAATAATGTCCATTTATAGCAGCTTTAGCATACAAAATGTTTAGCAGGAGCTTTATCAGAAGACATTTGACCTCAAGCCATTTAGTTTAGATTAGTGTATTGTCTTGTGTACCGAGGTACAGTGAAAAGCTTTTGTTGCGTGCTATCCAGTCAGAGGAAAGACAATACATGATTACAATGGAGCTATTTGCAGTGCACAGATAAAATAGACAATAGACAATAGCTAATAGGTGCAGACGTAGCCATTCGGCCCTTCGAGCCAGCACCGCCATTCAATGTGATCATGGCTGATCATCAGTGCCCCAAAAGTACAAATGACCACCATCAAGTCAAGTCAAGTTTATTTGTCACATACACATACGAGATGTGCAGTGAAATGAAAGTGGCAATGCTCGCGGACTTTTGTGCAAAAGACAAACAACAAAACAACCAAACAAATTATAAACACAATCATAACACACATATTCTTTTACATAATAAATAATGGAAGGAAAAACGTTCTGTAGAGTTAGTCCCTGGTGAGATAGGCGTTTACAGTCCGAATTGCCTCTGGGATCACCAATATTAAACTGCTTTTCAGTTTAGTTTAGAGATACAGCATGGAATCAGGCCCTTGGGCCCACCATGCTGACCATCCACTGCCCCTTCACACTAGTTTGATGTTACCCCACTTTCTCATCCACTGCCTACCCACTAGAAGCAATTTTCAGAGTCCAATTAACCTACAAACAAGCACATGGTTATGTGACCTCTGGTCGCGTGAGGACTTGGTGGGCCGAAGAGGCTGTAATTCGTATGTGTGGGGGGGAAACCGAAGCACCCGGAGAAAACCCACGTGGTCACAAGGGAGATAGACACAAGGCGTTGGAGTAACTCAGGGGTCAGGCACATCTCCGGAGAGAGAGGATGGGTAACTTTTCGGGTCGGGACCCTTCTTCAGACTGAGAGTTGGGTGGGGGGGGGGAACTGGAGGTTGGAAAAAGGCCAGGACAAATCAGAGCTGGCTACAGATGACCAAGAAAGGGTGGAGCCCATAATGGTCCATTGTTGGCTGGGGACGTGGTGATAATGACAGGGATGCAGGGATGTGAACAGTAGTGTGACTGGTGTGGTGGAAGTGGGGTGAAAGAGGGAAAGCTGGGGTTACTTGAAATTCGAGAAATCAACGTCAGGAACGAACGTCTCGGGTCAAGACTGAAGTCTGAAAAAGAGTATCAAACTGAAACGTCATCTGCTCCTATTTCCTCCAGAGATGCTGCCTGAACCACAGAGTTCCTCCAGATTTTTTATGTCTAACACCCGTACACTGTCTCAATCCTACATACTAAGTACAAGTTATAGAAGCCAATTGGCCTCCAAACCAGCACATCTTTGGAAGATGCTGGAGTCAATAATAAAAGATCAAATAGCGGCACATTTGGATAGCAGTAACAGGATCGGTCCGAGTCAGCATAGATTTACGAAGGGGAAATCATGCTCGACTAATCTTCTGGAATTTTTTGAGGCTGTAACTAGGAAAATGGACAAGGGAGAGCCAGAGGATGTAGTTTACCTGGACTTTCGGAAAGCATTTGAAAAGGTCCCACATAGGAGATTACTGGGCAAAATTAGGGCACATGGTATTGGGGGAAGAGTGCTGACACGGATAGAAAATTGGTTGGCAGACAGGAAACAAAGAGTTGGGATTAACGGGTCCCTTTCAGAATGGCAGGCTGTGACTAGTGAGATACCGCAAGGCTCGATACTGGGACCGCAGCTATTTACAATATACATCAATGATTTAGGTGAAGGGATTCAAAGTAACATTAGCAGATTTGCTGATGACACAAAGGTGGGTGGGAGTGTGAACTGTGTGGAGGATGCTATGAGAATGAACGGTGATTTGGACAGGTTGGGGTGAGTGGGCAGATGCATGGCAGATGCAGTTTAATGTGGATAAATGGGAGGTTATCCACTTTGGCATGAAAAACAGGAAGGCAGATTATTATCTAAATGGTGTCAAGTTGGGAAAAGGGGAAGTACAACGGGATCTGGGGGTCGTTGTTGATCAGTCAATGAAATTAAGCATGCAGGTACAACAGGCAGTAAAGAAAGCGAATGGCATGTTGACCTTTATAACAAGAGGTTGAGAATAGGACCAAAGAGGTCCTTCTGCAGTTGTACAGGGCCCTAGTATGACCACATCTGGAGTATTGTGTGCAGTTTCCACAGAGAGTTGTGAGTCTGTGGAATTCTCTGCCTCAGAGGACAGTGGAGGCCGGTTCTCTGAATGCTTTCAAGAGAAGGCTAGATAGGGCTTTTAAAGATAGCAGAGTCAGGGGATATGGGGAGAAGGCAGGAACGGGGTACTGATTGGGGATGATCAGCCATGACCACATTGAATGGCGGTGCTGGCTCGAAGGGCCGAATGGTCTACTTCTGCACCTATTGTCTATTGTCTTTTGAATGTGGGAAGAAACTGGAGCACCGGAGAAAACCCACGCGGGTCACGGTGAGAACGTGCAAACTCTGTACAGACAGCACCCGTAACCAGGATCAAACTCAGGCCGCTGGTAGCTACTCTGCCCCCTATTAGTGAAAAATCACACTTTCTAATTTTAATGAATGTCAAAGGAAACACAATTTCACGTGTTGAGGCAGAAATCCGATTGAACAAAAAAATGTAGGTTGAAGCTATTAAAACTGGCAATCTTGGAACTGGTTGGAAAAGAAATGGAATTTGTAACAGAATGTGGAGAAAGGGAGAATTTTAATGTTAAGATGCCTCAGGGGTAAAAGAATCGATTTATTTTGGAACAATTGTAGTACTTTTTGCATTAATGTACACTCTGCAAGCACTTGGTTAGATGTAATATAATTCAATGCAGTAACCTCCCGTTATAGCAGCTTCAGGAGGCAAAAATATCCCTGCTTGGTTTGCAGGAGCATTAGAGACCTTGAGTGATAGTCACACAGGGTAGAAACAGGCCCTTCTTGTCCATATCGACCAACATGCCCCATGTACACTAGTCCCACCTGCCTGCGTTTAGCCCATATCCCTCCAAACCTGTCCTACCCATGGACCTGTCTAAATGTTTCATAAACAGTATGACAGAACTTGCCTCAACTCTGGCAGCTCATTCCATATACTTAATACACTTCTGTACTTCATTTTCCTATTAACTCTTTCTGTAACGGGTATAGCTTGGATCCAATAGCAGCACAGAATCAGGCAGGTATAATTGATAATGAACCTTATTACGATACTGTAACACAGAGTAGTAACACAGGAATGGGTACACCGTACTCACACAGAGGCTCAGGATTGAGCGAGGGTTCCGAAGAGGGGCAGGCAGGAGACGTAGTCGGGGTAGCGGAAGATCAGGTAACCAGGAGATCCAACACACGATGCAAACAAACCAGCGAGGGACAGACGAAAGGAGAGCCGAAGTCAGGCAGGAAGTCGAGGAGCCGTTGCAGGGATACACCAAACAGCCCAGGAGAGAGGCAGACAGAAAGCCGGAGGTCGGGGACAGAAGGCTGAGGTGCTATCCGGGAAGACGACAGGACGGAATGGTCAGGGGCAGGCAGGTTCGAATCCGTGTAGGCAGTCGGGAAATCGCTGGAGAGCCTTGCATGAATGCTGAGAACAATCTGGCACTGTGTGAATGGTGAGGAGAGTCTATATACCGGGTTAATAGGTGATCAGAGGCAACTGAGTGCAACAGGTGAGGGGAGTTAGGCTGATGAGAGGGGAGTGGCAGGCAGGCAGGTGAGGAGAAGGAGGGACCGGTGGAAAAGTACTGGGAGGTGAAGTGGATGAGGATGAGGAGAGGGCAGACTGCGACTCTCTTTCCCCCTTCACCTTAAACCTATGTTCTCTGGTTCTCAGTTCCCCTACTCTGACCATTAAACAATAAATAGGAAGGATATCTAGGCATATACCCAGCTGCAGTGATGGTTGACCCAACCTATAAGAGCGCTGAAAATTAGCTAAAGTAATCACATCATTGAGTGGATGATACACCTCGACTTTCTCATTAGGTTTAGATTTATTATTGTCAAGCACCAGCCAACAATCACCCCTACACTAGATTAGTTTAGTTTAGAGATACAGTGGGGAAACAGGCCCTTCAGCCCACCGAGTCTGCACTGTGGAATTCTCTGCCTCAGAGGCAGGTTTTCTTGATACTTTCAAGAGAGAGCTAGATAGGGCTCTTAAAGATGGCGGAGTCAGGGGATGATCAGCCATGATCATATTGAATGGCGGTGCTGGCTCAAAGGGCCGAATAGCCTTCTCCTGCGACTATTGTCTATTGTGGGAGCAAACCGGACCACCCGGCCACAGGGACAAACACATAGTACAAACTCCATACAGACAGCACCTGCAGTCAGGATCAAAAATGGGTCTCTGGTGCTGTAAGGCAGCAACTCTACCGCTGCACCACCGTACCACATTACACATTGAAGAACTTTAATTGATGATCTTGTAAAGAGGAAAATACAAAGAGTGAACGTAATATAATAAAATGTCATAAGACTTTGGAAATAATATATTTAACTTGAAACTTTTATTAACAAAGGAAACAGAGTGGATCTCAGGGTGAGAATTGGCTGCAGTTAATTTGGTAAATACATTGCAAGGATTGACACTGGACAGTCGAGAGCTGATATTTCAGGAAATAATGCATGAATTGCAAAGGCAAAATCCTTTCATGCAGAAAGCTCAGAAGGAAAGTGATTCAGATGACAAGACAAAATAAATATGTTATTAAATCAAATAAAGAGGCTACACGGTGGCGCAGCGGTAGAGTTGCTGCCTAACAGCTCTTACAGCGCCAGAGAGCCGGTTTCGATCCCAACTATGGGTGCTGTCTGTACGGAGTTTGTACGTTCTCCCGGTGACCACATGGGTTTTTTCCAAGATCTTTGGTTTCCCCCCACACTCCAAAGACGTACAGGTTTGTAGGTCTACATCGGTGAGACCAAGCGTAGGCTTGGCGATCGTTTCACCGAACAACTCCGCTTGGTCCACATTAACCAACCTGACCTCCCGGTGGCTCAGCACTTCAACTTCCCCTCCCATTCCGTATCCGACCTCTCTGTCCTGGGTCTCCTCCATGGCCAGAGCGAGCAACACCGGAAATTGGAGGAACAGCACCTCATATTTCGCTTGGGGTGTCTGCATCCTGGGGGCATGAACATTGAATTCTCCCAACTTTGTTAGTCCTTGCTGTCTCCCTCAGCCCTCGGACTCCTCCTCCTCCTTTTTCCTTTCTTCTCCCCCCGCTCCCCCACCCCACATCAGTCCGAAGAAGGGTTTTGGCCCGAAACGTTGCCTATTTCCTTCGCTCCATAGATGCTACTGCACCTGCTGAGTTTCTCCAGCATTTTTGTCTACCTTCGATTTTCCAGCATCTGCAGTTCCTTCTTAAACAGGTTTGTAGGCTAATTGGTTTGGTATAATTGAAAATTGTCCCTAGTGTGTGTAGGATAGTGTTAATGTGCCGGGATCGTTGGTTGGTATGGACTCAATGGGCCAATGGGACTGTTTCCGTGCTGTATCTGTAAAAATATATGTTGTTGACATTTCCAGAATTAACAATAATGCTATTGGCAACTGAACCCTCCAATCACCAACCAGAGAGCAGTCCTGAGCTACCATGTACCTCATTGGAGACTGTACATGATCACATTGAGACTGTCATCAGTGTACAGATACAGGCTAAAAGGAATAATGTTTAGTGCAAGGTAAACCTGGCCCTTAACTCCAAGAAGACCAAGGAGCTCATTGTAGACTTCAGAAAGTCTAGGGGCGGCACGCACACCCCCATCCACATTAACGGGACGGAGGTGGAACGTGTTTCTAGCTTCAGGTTCCTGGGAGTCAACATCTCCGATGACTTCTCTTGGACCCACAATACCTCAACTCTGATCAAGAAGGCTCACCAGCGTCTCTTCTTCCTGAGGAGACTGAAGAAGGTCCATCTGTCTCCTCAGATCCTGGTGAACTTCTACCGCTGCACCATCGAGAGCATCCTTACCAACTGCATCACAGTATGGTATAGCAACTGCTCTGTCTCCGACCGGAAGGCATTGCAGAGGGTGGTGAAAATTGCCCAACGCATCACCGGTTCCTCGCTCCCCTCCATTGAGTCTGTCCAAAGCAAGCGTTGTCTGCGGAGGGCGCTCAGCATCGCCAAGGACTGCTCTCACCCCAACCATGGACTGTTTACCCTCCTACCATCCGGGAGGCGCTACAGGTCTCTCCGTTGCCGAACCAGCAGGTCGAGGAACAGCTTCTTCCCGGCGGCTGTCACTCTACTCAACAACGTACCTTGGTGACTGCCAATCACCACCCCCACCGGACACTTATTATTATTTATTCAAATTATTTGCTATGTCGCTCTTCCAGGGAGATGCTAAATGCATTTAGTTGTCTCTGTACTGTACACTGACAATGACAATTAAAATTGAATCTGAATCTAAAGTCCAGTAATGCCCAAGTAAAAATTGTCCAAGGGTATCCAATGAGTTAGATAGTAAGTCAGGACTGCTCTTTAGTTGGTGATAGGATGGTTCCATTGCCTGAAATAGCTGGGAAGAAACTGTCCCTGAATCTGGAGATATGTGTTTTCACACGTCTGTGCCTCTTGTCTGATGGGAGAGGAGAGAAGAGGGAGGGTCTGGGTTGAGACTCATCCTTGCTTATGTTGGTGGCCTTGCCAAGAGAGCATGAAGTTATAGTCATAAAGTGATGCAGTGTGGAAACAGGCTCTTCGGCCCAACTTTCCCACATCGACTAACTCATCATGTGCACACTTGTCCCACCTGCCTGCATTTGGCCCATATCCCTCTAAATCTGTTCTATCCATGTACCTGTCTAATTGTTTCTTAAACATTGCAATAGTCCCTGCCTCAAATGACAAATGATGAAAGAATGGGTCGACTGAGCCGGTATTCACTGGAATTTAGAAGGATGAGAGGGGATCTGATATAAACATATAAAGCACTTAAGGTATTGGACAGGCTAGATGCAGGAAGAATGTTCCAGATATTGGGGGACTCCAGAACTAGGGGTCACAGTTTAAGAATAAGGGGTAGGCCATTACGAACTGAGATGAGGAAAATCCTTTTCACCCAGAGAGTTCTGAATCTGTGGAATTCTCTGCCACAGAAGGCAGTGGATGCCAATTCGCTGGATGTTTTCAAGAGAGAGTTATATTTAGCTCTTAGCTAAATCAAGGGATGTGGGGAAAAAGCAGGAACGGGGTGCTGGTTTAGGATGGTCTGCCATGATCAAATTGAATGCCGGTGCTGGCTCGAAGGGCCGAATGGCCTTCTCCTGTACCTATTTTCTATGTTTCTATGTTTAAGAAAGAACTGCAGATGCTGGACAAATCAAAGGTTGACAAAAATACTACAGAAACTCAGCGGGTGCAGCATCTATGGAGCAAAGGAATAGATGACGGTTCAGGTCGAGACCCTTCTTCAACCATGAATTAGCCATTGAATGGCGGTGCTGGCTCCTCTTATCTATTGTCTACCTCACGGGCAGCTCATTCCATACACCCACCACTATGTGAAAAAGTTACTCCTCAGATCCCTGTTAAATCTTTCCCCCTTCAGCTTAAACCTACTGTATGTAAAGAGTGAATGGAAGTGAGGATGGATTGCGTGATAATCTGGGCTGCATCCACAGTTCTCTGCAATTTCTTGCGATTTCTCTTTATTTCCCCTGCACTATTTTCCTTTCTCCATCACTACAGAAAATATTGCAACAATCAATTTGCACCAGTGACACTGTGGCACAGCGGTAGTGTTGCTGCCTTACAGTGCCAGAAACCCGGGTTCCATCCTGACTACAGGTGCTGTCTGTACAGAACTTGTATGTTCTCCCCGTGACCTGCATGTGGTTTTCCACCGAGATCTTTCAGTTTCCTCCCACACTCCAAATACTCAAAAAAATGAGTATAGAAGCTGGGATGTAATGTTAAAATTGTACAAGGCATTGGTGAGACCAAATCTGGAGTATGGTGTACAATTTTGGTCGCCTAATTATAGGAAGGATGTCAACAAAATAGAGAGAGTACAGAGGAGATTTACTAGAATGTTGCCTGGGTTTCAACAACTAAGTTACAGAGATAGGTTGAATAAGTTAGGTCTTTATTCTCTGGAGCGCAGAAGGTTAAGGGGGGACTTGATAGAGGTCTTTAAAATGATGAGAGGGATAGACAGAGTTGATGTGGACAAGCTTTCCACTGAGAATAGGGAAGATTCAAACAAGAGGACATGACTTCAAAATTAAGGGACAGAAGTTTAGGGGTAACATGAGGGGGAAACTTCTTTACTCAGAGAGTGGTAGCGGTGTGGAATGAGCTTCCAGTGGAAGTGGTGGAGGCAGGCTCATTGGTATCATTTAAAAATAAGTTGGATAGGGAATGGAGGGTTATGGTATGAGTGCAGGCAGGTGGGACTAAGGGAAAAAAGTTGTTCGGCACGGACTTGTAGGGACGAGATGGCCTGTTTCCGTGCTGTAATTGTTATATGGTTATATACGTACAGGTTTGCAGGCTACTTGACTTGGTATGAATGTAACATTGTCCCTAGTGTGTGTAGGATAGTGTTGATGTGCGGGGATCGCTGGTCAGTGCAAATTCGGTGGGCCGAAGGGCCTGTATTTCTAAACGAAACTAAACAGCACAATTCACAGCCTTTCTGAGAGCGTTTGGAAATAACAACAATAGCGTTAGGAATTAGCAACAATAGCGTTAAGGGGCTGTTCCACTTGGGTGACCTAATTGGCAAGTTTAGAAGAGTTTGAAAAAATGACATTGAAGACCTCCTTCGACTATGTTGAAGACTAGCTTCGACTACCCTCGGGAAAATTGGTCACTGAATAGTGGAGAGTGAAGACGACATCCTTCGATCTTATCCGACCTCCCTTCAACTACGATGAAGACTATCTACGACTACCTTCGATTACCCTCGACTACATACAACTAACATGCCAACCTACTACGACCTACTACGACTAAATCTACGAGTAAAAAATGTATCGATTTTTCCATGGTGATTTTTCTTTTACTCGCGGGGATTTTTTAACATATTGAAAAAAACACTGCGACCCAGCTGAGACCTCGCGTTCGCGGGGACCACTCTCGAGCATGAAGGGGAGTTACGAAGACCCCCTATGACCTCGTGGCGACCATGCTGCGAGTATGAGTCGATGGCAAACTCGCCAGAACTCGTGGATTATGTCGCCCAAGTGGGACAGGCCCTTTAGGAATTAGTAACAATGGAGCTAATTTCCGTGTAGTGCCTGCAGTCCATCTGTCTTGCTTCCTCCTTTGCCTTATCATTAATGTTAGACTATGTTTTAGTCTATTTTTAGTTGTGTATTATGCTAGGGGGGTGGGGAAATTTTTTTTTAATCCCTTCCTTCAACGAAGATGCAACCTTTTTCCGTGTCGTGTCTCCGTTCACGCTGAGACCCAACATCGAGGAGTTTGCGGCCTCCAACTGGAATCGACCTTGAGAGCTCCGCTTGCAGAGCCTGTGGACTTGCCATCGCGGAGCTGGCTGACTTTGGAGGCTGTGGTGGCGCTGCGAAGAGGCTGCGACTCAACTTCGGAGGCTTCGGCTGTGGACCCTGTGCAACATCGGGAGCTCGCAGGTCCCTGGTTGGCGACCGACGGGGGCTTCAACATCGGGAGCCTCGATCGCCACGATGTATCAGTTTGACTGACTACGGGAGAAGGAGCAGGGAAGAGATAAGACTTTTTTTTTACCTTCCAATACAGTGAGGAGGTGCCTGGAGGAGAATCACTGTGATGGATGTGTTAAATTGTGTTAATTGCGTGTTTTGTTGCTTTTTTACTGTTATGACTGAGGTACTGAGGTACCAAGGTCTAAGCGGAAGCTCAGAGGGGATAAAGCCTTTTCTGTTGCTGCCCCGGCACTCTGGAACACCTTGCCGCTGCAGATCAGACAGGCCCCTTCACTGTCCACTTCACTTTAAATCCTCCCTAAAAACTCACTTTTATTCACTGGCTTTCGACACTGGCTGAGACATTGTTCCTGTTTTAGTGCTTTTAATGTCTTTTAATTTTTACTGTTTTTATAGTCCTGTCGTCTTAATGATTTTAGTAGTTTGTAATAACTTTTTGTTGACTTCCCATGTACAGCACTTTGTGGTAACTGATGTTGTCTAAAAGCGCTTTATAAATAAAGTTATTATTATTATTATTATGACTGCATGGCAACAACATTTTGTTCAAACTTGTTTTTCAATGATAAATAAAGAAATTCAATTCATTTCAATTCAATTCATTTTGCTGCATGCAATATCTTTATTGTACCTCTATAATGACGTGGCACAGTTTTTACCTCCTATTAGCCACAGAGCCGCACATTACATTGTGTGTGTTTATTTTTTCCCTTAAAAGAGTTGGATTCACAGGAATATCTTCCCAAGCGTCTGGCAGCAGGTCTCAGAAAGCGGAGAAAATTATGCAATCCTGCTTGACTAATTAACGGAGAGCAGGCATGTTTACATTTAATGAGATGGGGAAAAAAAGTGTCTCACTTCTGTCGTGTGAGATTGTGTGAGGTGGACACTGATTTTAAAGCATTTCAACTGCTGTTCATTATAGCAAAGAATGTCAGAAAATCTACGGACAGAATCAATCAAATGTTGGTTGGAGTTCACACACGCAGAACATCAGGTCATCCCTATATTTTACTAATTAAGGACACTTTGAAGTCTTCCTTTGTGCCAGGATGTGACAAAGAAAATATTGCAAAATCCATTATCATGAAGAATGCATTTTATTGAAATTCCAGGTGTATTGAGAAAGCAAGAGACTTCCTGTGACAAGTAGACTGTTTATTCTGCTCTGCTCTTTTGTAAAAAATACCATGTTAACATGTTGAAGAATTATTTTATTTTATTGAGATATTCAGCATGGAAAGAGGCCCCTCAGCCCACTGAGTCAGGCACAGAAATCGCTATCAAAACAAGGGGAAGACGCAATTTCTTCACACAAGCACACACGTGAAGCTTCGGCCGTGGGCCCTGTGGACGGTAACATCGGGAGCTGACCTGGTTGGTGACCGACTCCGAACTCCAGCAACAGCAGCTTCATCCGCCCCGAATCATGGGGCGTGAATCGGCCCATTCGCGGGTCTTTCCATTGACCGGCGGGGGCTTAAACATTGATCGCCTCGATGCAGCAGTTTGATTTTAAGCCGCGCCGGGCGCTGAAAAGGCCCCATGAACGGGGTGCCGTGACTTGAGGCGCACTCATCCTGGTGTCTCTGTGACGATCTGATGGAGGAGGTGGGATTCACGAGAGAGAGCACAAAACACGATAGTCTACAACACAATCATCCCCACAGCGGCACCAAAGCTTCCCACCGTGAGGGAAGGCACCAAAGTTCACTCAACCTCCCTGTTGATGCTCTGCGATGTTCCCCGATGTTAACCCGTGGTCGGGGCCTCACGAGCCCCCTGCAGTCGCCGCTACAGGCGGCCCGATGTTCAGGCCCTCTCACCGGGATGATGGAACTCCGACATCAGACGAAAGAACATCCTCAGTAGCTTGGACCTACAAATCGGCCACTTCCTACAGGAGTCCGCAGTTCCCAAAATCCACAGGCCAAGCCGGGCGGAGATTCAACGCTAGCGGTCCTCGGCAAAGGGTCCCAGGACTCCGCGATGTTGGTCAGCGCCGCCCGCGCTAGGAGCTCCGCAAACCACAGCTCCGCGATGTCGATGCAGCAGGTCCAATACTCCGGAGCTTCAAACGGCGATCCAAAGTGAGGCATCACCTGCTCCGCAATGTATCCAGCGCTGCGCCGCCGTTGCTGAACCTCTGGTCCGGTCCCCGGCAGGAAAGGCGTTCCAATCCATGTGGTATGCCACGAGGAGGGAGGGGCGAGGGCGCGACTTGAAGAACAGTCGCATCTCGCCAGGAAGTGACCGAAAAACGGTTTCCCCCTACCCTACCCCCCTCTCCCACACAAAGCACTGAAACAAACCCTCCAAAACATACCTTAAATAAACTAAAATTGAAAAAAACAGAAAAAACAAACAGACTGTAGGCAGAGGCAGCAATCATGCAGCGCCCCGATGTGTTGGTTGGCATAGGCAAGTTGGGCCGAAGGGCCTGTTTCCACACTGTATCACTCTCTCTGTCATGCCCAAAGGGTGAAGTGAAGAGCAGCTTTTTATTTATTCGTTAAACAAGTCAATAGAATTAATTGTAATTTTAATTAATAATATCAGTGAGAATGTTTGAAGAAGGGCCTCAACCCAAAACATCACCTATCCATGTTCTCCAGAGATGCTGCCTGACTCGCTGAACTATTCCAGCACTTTGGGTCCTTAAAACAGAATCTGCAGTTGTTTGTTTCGACTGAATGTTTGCATGTTATTTTTGGTGCATTTTTTAATTTACTTTAGTTTATTTTATTGTCATATGAACAGTGAAAAGGTTTTGTTGCGTGCTAACCAGTCAGCGGAAAGACTATATTACATGATTTTGTACTTAAACCAAAATATGTAATTTTCAGTTCCATGCCTGTAAATTTTAACCTATTGGTCGATATAAAAATGTCTATGAAGTAGTTTCACTCTGGTGAGATATAGAGTGCCATACAATTTTCATGGGAAATCTTTTTATACGGTGATTTATTCAGCTCCCTGCACATTTGCTAAAATTAAAAAAACCCAATGAATCAGTATGGCTCATCCTGGGAAATGTCACAGAATAGTAAGATTAAACAAGAACTTACCAGTTCGACGTTTGATCATTATTTTATGAGGAGTACGTTGAGGGAATACGTGAAGAACCCCGCCTGGACGCATGCGTGTAATTCTTCAAAGCAGTGGTGTGAAATAACAGATAACTGTAATGACTTAAACATAGTAAGATTAGAGAAAGAAATACCAGTTGAGTATATGATCATGGGTGGGAGCGGATGGCACGTATTCCCTCAACGTACTGCTCATAAAATAATGATCAAACTTCGAACTGGTAAGTTTTCGTTTAATCTTACTATTTTACTTCGGAGTCACGTAAGTGACTACGTGAAGATTTCAAAACTCTGTGATTTCATGCCGTGGAAACGAGTCCATGCATCACATCTGCCTTAATGACTGTACGAGGAATTGTGTCAACATAATTTAGACATGAATCCGACATTAAAATCCATGAAATTTATTAACGCAGATTATAGCCCCTATTTATAGGATAAATTTAATTACAGAACTTAAAATTGTTTCTGCAAACATTCCAGGTTTCATGACTGGTTTATTATAAAATAGTTGGAATGTTTTTTCCCCTGACCATCCTGCTGCCTTGAGGATTTGGTCCATTGGTACATCCAACTGCATAGCTGCTGATGTAGCTGCAGCCCTGGTGGAATGAGATTTAAAAATATTACTATACACCCCAGCCTGTGTTAGAACCTGTTTGAGCCATCTTGAGATGGTCTGGACCGTCACTTTTTTGTGTGGTTGCTTATGGCTGACTAAAAGTGCCTTCTCATTGTCTCTAATGATTTTAGTTTTCTCTATGTATAACGACAAATGTCTTACTATACAGAGACGATCACCTGTAGGGTAAGACCTACATTCTATATTGAGGCCCGCTGATCCCCGTCTGTTCTGCTTCACTAATTGATAAATATGAAACATAATAATTTCAGATGAAGAAGTCATGTTGTCCAGTCTTAATTTATGTAATGACTGTACCCTTTGTGCCGTGACCAATGCCATAAGCATGACTGTTTTTTAATGTCAGTCTATGTAGGGACAGAGCTGTTGCTGGAGACCAATTCCTGAGCATCTTCAGGACAATACTCGCATCCCATATTTGGGAGTACCTGGTTCTTGGGGGATTGGTATTAAAAATTCCCCTCATAAGTTTTGTTACCATTGGGTGAGTTCCAACAGAGTGATGCTCTGTTCCTTGCCATAGATAAGTTGATAAGGCACTTCTGGCGCAGTTGATGGCACTATAACCGAGCCCCTCATCATAATGGAGGCCTGCCAGGTATTCCAGAACAGACGGGATGTTCATATCTCTGTAGGTGATGCTGTCTTTGTTACAATACATCTCCCACTTCCTGATATAGACCAGATACTGTTTTTTGGTATACTGTCTTTGGGCCGCCAAAATCATATTCACTGTTCGGTCCATCAGTCCCAGCTGTAGTAGACGTATTTTTAAACTCTACAAATGAATAAATTCAAATAGTTATGGCATGGGTGTCTATCCCTTGTTACGGGATGAACCAACAAGTCTAGTCTATTCGGGATGGTGATACATGGTTCTAATACCATGTTCAGTATCACTGGGAACAATGGTTGAGTAGGCCAATCGGGTACTACGAAAATATCAGACGCAGAGTCCTGCTGTATTTTCCTTTATACCCAACTGATGAGGCGGAATGCATAAATAAACAATACCCCCAATGCAGCGAAAATGCATCTGTCGCCGCTGCCCCAGGGTCTGGTTCCCATGAAACATAATTTGATAACTGGCAATTAAGCCTGGATGCGAATAGATCGATATCTGGTGTTCCATATCGTGCTGTAATATCAGCAAATACTTTTTTATTCAACATCCATTCGGTGTTTTCATTAAATTTGCGTGACCTGGTGTCTGCCACTAAATTTAGTTTACCTGGTAGGTAAGTAGCTGATATCCAAATATCTCTCTGGATACGCTATTGCCAAATTGTATTAGCCAGATTGTCACATGATGTCGATTTGTTTCCACCCATGTGGTTGATATATGCTACCATGGTGGTATTGTCAATTTGTAGTCTAACGTGCTGGTGATATGACCCAGAACAATATGACTTTAGGCCATAGAATGCACCCAACATTTCCAGGTAGTTTATGCCCAGTGTGAGTAATAATGATGCATCCTGAGCAGTCCATCTACCTCCACAGCTGGAGATGGAATTGGTGGCACCCCAACCAAGTGCACTGACATCAGTTTGTAGCACCATTGAAAGGTTGCTGATAATGATTGGATTGAAACAAAGCCAAATGTTATCTACCCACCATTTTAGTTCCATTATAGCTTTGATTGGTAGCTTCATTGGTCTGTCAAAATGACCAGCATTGATTTTGAGTGCTTGTATTTTTGCTCTCTGTAAATTTTGGTAATGTAAAGGTCCAAATTGTGTGGCTGGAAAGGCAGCCACCATTTTGCCAATTACTTTTGCTACCAATGTGATGGATGGTTTACTGATGTTAATGAGGTTATTACAAGCCTCTATTAAGTCTATAGCCTTTCCCTTTGGCAAAGTCCCCGACATGTGAACTGAGTCAATGGTGAACCCCAAATAGTCCATAGTAGTGGAAGGCGTTAATTTAGATTTAACTGGATGGATAATAAACCCCAGTTTTTCAAATAACTGTTTTGTGGCTGTTACAGTTTGCTTGGCCAATTCCAAAGTTTTGCCCACAATAAGTATGTCATCTAGATATGCCATGACCATGTGTTTTCGTTTCCGTAGAAACCCTAGGGCTGGTTTCAAAATTTGTGTGAACAGTCTGGGGGCTGATGTTAACCCATTTGGCAGCGCTCTATACTGCCATTCTGTCCCATCCAGTTGAATTTTAAGAAACATCTGTGGTCACCTCGTATAGGTACTGAATAGTAAGCATCTTTTAAATCGATGCTAGCCATGAAGAAACCTTTGGAAATAAATTGTTTAGCAGTGACAAAGGTTTCCATTTTAAAATGAATATATTGTACAAATGTATTCAATTTGGTCAGATCTATGATGATGCGACAACCACCATCTTTTTTGTTTTTGGTAAATATATTGGACACGAATTCTAGCGGTTCGTGTTGGGATTTTTCAATTACACCTTTTGCGTAAAGCCTCTCCAGTTCAGCATGCGCTTCTGATTTCTCTTTACCAGAAAGTACGAACATTCGGTTCGGTATATGTTGAACTGAAGGGCTGTACTTGTGTATAAATTCTATTGTATATCCCTGGATACTGCTTAAAATATAAGTATCAGTAGTTAACATACTCCATGCATCCAGAAAGGAGTGTAATCTCCCCCCAACCTCCATGCTCCCTGTATTTTGTAGGGAACCAGACCCACCTACCTCCATAGTTACCAGTGGCAGGTTTACTTCTTTTTGTAAATCCTTCATTGATGTTGAGGCGTCGATGTCTGGGTTTGGTTGATGTTGGAAGTTCACGTATCTTCCAAGAAGGCCGGCCTGGGCCATGGCCTAAAAAAGACTCATGTTTGGTGTACCGGACCTTCGAGCTTTCACCAGTCGGTCTTGTTCCACTGGTGGATGCATGGGGATGCTGTCTGTGGCTGTAGTGGGTTTTTGATGAAGTTCCTTTTATGAGTCCCAGGGTTTTTGCTTCCTCATCAAGCTCCTTGACTTGCTTCGATAGGTTACCTCCAAATAGTAGTATTGGTGGTTTTATGTTCCCAGGTTTGCACAGACCCGCGAATTTCGGATTTAAAATGGGTCGGATGGCACTCTTCCTGATGCTATTTATCTCGTATTGAGTGTTGCAAAGCAATGCCAGTGCATCCTGTTGGTCCTGGGACATGTCCTTCTCATGCACTGTGTGAGCGAATGCTGTTATCCCTGCAGTTTTAATACCTTTTGGAGTTTGACATCCATGCCTCTAACTCCTATTCCAATATGTTTCCATATACAAGTATTGACTACTGGAACATTCAGGGATATACAGTTACCCGGTGCCAGGTGTCTTGACGTGGTGTCCAATACAGCCTGTTCTTGTAGCTGGTTAAAAGACATATAGTCTATACTGGCAGCAAGCTTTTGCTCCAGGTTTTGGCCAGTCTGGTCTGGCTGTATGAAGTTGGACACCATGTCCAGCAGGTTTTCTCGTTCCTGCATCCCCTGCACACTTGATTTTTCTTCTGCGAACCCCTCTTCAGGATCAGCCCAGAACTGACCCCCAGTGCTCCCTTCTGATGAGGGAGAAGCACTGTGCAGCCCTACAAGTGGTGCTGCTGTGGGTTTTCTATGGAACCCACAGTGACTCGACTCCATCTCCTGGATCCTGTCACATTGGAGCAAATGCTCCACACACCGCTCCATCCGGCTCCAGCGCTCACGGTCGCTGGCCGCCTGCGGTTGCTCCAAGTCGGAGTCCACGACTGTTAGTTTTTTGTCTTGCCTTACCGCCCGGCCGCGGAGTGGATCTGGCCGGTGCGGAGGCGACATCGGGCACAGCTGATCCCATTATCGGTGATTCAAGTGCCGCTGGCCGCTGCTGGCTGCCCGCTACTCCGCGGTCCTCCCCCACCAGCTTTGTCGCAGCCCTTGTTGCTTTCTTAGACTTGTCCATGTTCCCCAACCTGTAAGTTGGTATAGGAAACACACAAAAAGACCGCAGAGTAATGCTTACCTGCTGGTTTCGGCTTTTTAAAACTGCCGCTGCGGGGGAACGACGTTCCACCCCGCCTGACTGTTTCGCAATGCGTGTAGCGATATGACACGCGTGCGTCCTGGCGGGGTTCTTCACGTAGTCACTCATGTGACTCCGAAGTAAAATCAGAATAATGTAACACAAGAGGCAGCCTTCAGCCCAGCGAGTCCGTGCTTTCAATTGAGTCAATCTAGTTAATGCTATGTTACTGCCTGGTTCCATATCCTTGAAATGTTATCTCCTTTAGGTTCCATTTAAATCCTTTTTAAAGGTTCCCATTGAGTTTTTTCCACGACTTTGTTTCCACCACTTACCTTGATCGGACTTTACTTTGCACTTAACGTTATCGCCTTCTCATGTTCAAGAAATAGCTGCAGATGCTGGAAAAATCGAAGGTAGACAAAAAGCTGGAGAAACTCAGCGGGTGAGGCAGCAACTATGGGGCGAAGGAATGGGTGACGTTTCGGGTGTTTCCAAGGTTGGAGGATGCCAGTGTGTGACTTTGTTTAACGTGGGGGGGACTGGTGCATAGACAGCCACCACACGGACCTTGACAGGTCTGGGTCAGGATCCAGTGGCATGGAGTCCAAGACGACCAGAGACCCTTTTCTGCTGCAGCCTTCATCCGCCTTCCCAAAGATAGACACAAAGTTCTGGAGTAACAGCTGCATCTCTGGAGAACATGGATAGGTGATCTTTTGCGTTGGGACGTCTCTCTGGACACCTGTCCTGTTCCTCCTGAGATGCTGCCTGAACCGCTGAGTTACGCCAGCATTTTATGTCCATTATCAATAGATGTGCCTGACCCACTGGGTAACTCCTGCACGTCTTCTCTTCTTAATCTTCTTGCTTACATAATTATCATTTGACATTGGAAGTTTTTGAGTATAGGAGCAGGGAGGTTCTACTGCAGTTGTACAAGGTCTTGGTGAGACCACACCTGGAGTATTGTGTACAGTTTCGGTCTCCTAATCTGAGGAAGGACATTCTTGCCATAGAGGGAGTACAGAGAAGGTTCACCAGACTGATTCCTGGGATGTCAGGACTTTCATATGAAGAAAGACTGGATAGACTCGGCTTGTACTCGCTAGAATTTAGAAGATTGAGGGGGGGGGGATCTTATAGAAACTTACAAAATTCTTAAGCGGTTGGACAGGCTAGATGCAGGGAGATTGTTCCCGATGTTGGGGAAGTCCAGAACAGGGATGACAGTTTAAGGATAAGGGGGACATTTTTTAGGACCGAGATGAGAAAATCATTTTTCACACAGAGTGGTGAATCTTTGGAATTCTCTGCCACAGAATGTAGTCGAGGCCAGTTCATTGGCTATATTTAAGGGGGAATTAGATGTGGCCCTTGTGGCTAAAGGGATCAGGAGAGAAGGCAGGAACAGGGTACTGAGTTGGATGATCAGCCATGATCATATTGAATGACGGTGCAGGCTCAAAGGGCCGAATGGCCTACTGCACCTATTTTCTATGTTTCTATGTATGGATGACATTCATCAGCATTTACATTAATCTCTCCACCCCAGCTACATTTTTAAAGTCCTGTTGATTTGGCATGGCTATGCAATATCCTTCCCTGTTTTTCCTTTAATGGATAAAATGGGCTGGAGTAACTCAAGGGGTCAGGCAGCATCTGTGGAGAACACAGGTAGGCAATGTTTTGTGTCGGTACCCTTCTTCAGACTCTTATTCTTGTTCATCGGTGATAGGAACAGAATTAGGCCATTTGGCCCATCGACTACTCCACCATTCAATCATGGCTGATCTATCTTTGCCTCCTAACGCCATACTCCTGCCTTCTCCACAAAACCCTGACCCTGTACAAATCAAGAACCTATCTGTCTGTGTCTTACAAGTATCCATTGACTTGTCCTCCACAGCCTCTTGTGGCAAAGAATTCTACAGATTCACCACTCTCTGACAAAAGAAATACCTCCTCACTCCCCCATAAAGGAACGTTCTTTAATTCTGAGGATGTGGCCTCTGGCCCTAGAATCTCCCACTAGTGGAAACATCGTCCCCACATCCACTCTATCCAGGCTTTTCACTATTCGGTAAGTTTCAATGTGGTGTCCCCTCGTCCTTCTAAACTCCAGCGAGTTCAGGCCCAGTGTCGTCAAATGCTCATCGCACGTTAACCCACACATTGCCGGGACCATTCTCGTAAACCTCCTCTGGAGCCTCTCCAGAGCCAACACACCCTTCCTCAGATATGGGGCGCTTCGAGTGTGATTTTCCTGTTGCAGCGTCTAGCTGACAGGACAATAGCAGCTCAATATTTTCATTGATGCCGACAGTTATTCTCTGTTGTTAACACTGAAAGGGAATTTCTGCTCTAGTGTGTATTTTCCATTCTGGTTCCAGTTACAACTGCTTCCTTTGTTAACCTACATCTCCTTCTCCAAACTTAAAAATAAGTGACAGTGATCTTGCCGTCTCAAATTCAATCCATTTAAGACATGGTGGTGCAATAGTAGAGCTACTCCCTTACAGCACCAGAGACCCGGGTTCCATTCTGACTACAGGTGCAGGGAAGAAACTGTCCCTGTGTCTGGAGGTGTGCGTTTTCACACTTCTATACCTTTTGCCCGATGTAACAGAGGATCAGTACGTCGAGCATGTGACTTTTTGTAAATGGTGCAAAAATACTTGCATGTGCGATTCACTCTGCAGTGACAATAAAGAACCATTGAACCGTTGAAACACTATATTTTCCTATTGATACTATGGTATGACCAGCATGAACCTATTCAAATTGAACTGACAGGGTCAAAGTCACTGCTACCATCTCTCACCCTTCATGTTCATTATCATTACTGTAGCCTGTAAGGGTTTCATTTCTATTCCCTTGACCTCTCTGCCTGCTTTGAAATGCAATAGATTTTGAATCTCCAATCCTTTTTGTCAGACTTACTCCTTCCATTATTGTTTCTGTGTTACTCAGCTATTCCACTTCTTCATTCCTCACCGAAACGAATCATACTGCACGTTCCACCTTGTAACATCATCCGCTTCTGCAGAACCCAATTAAACTACCTCCAATAGCCAGTGGCGATAATCTTGGGTCTCCGAGTTCTTCGGTTTCTTCCCATGCTCCAAAGACGTACAGGTTTGTAGGTTAATTGGCGGTGTAAATATAAATTGTCCCTAGTGTGAGTAGGATAGTGTTAGTGTGCGGGGATCGCTGGTCGGTGCGGACACGGTGCGGACACGGTGGGCCGAAGGGCCTGTTGAAACTAAAGCAAGCAAAACTAAAATATTCAAAAGTCATGGAGCCATAGAGTCATAAAATGTGGAAACAGACCCTTTGGCCCAATTTGCCGACATCGACCAACATGTCCCATCTACACTAGTCCCACCTGTTTGCATTTAGCCCATAACTGTAACGGGTATAGCTTGGACCCAATAGCAGCACAGAATCAGGCAGGTATAATTGGTAATGAACCTTATTACGATACTGTAACACAGAGTAGTAACACAGGAATGGGTACACCGTACTCATACAGAGGCTCAGGATTGAGCGAGGGTTCCGAAGAGGGGCAGGCAGGAGACGTAGTCGGGGTAGCTGAAGGTCCGGTAACCAGGAGATCCAACACACGATGCAAACAAACCAGCGAGGGACAGACGAAAGGAGTCGAAGACAGGCAGGAAGTCGAGGAGCCGTTGCAGGGATACACCAAACAGCCCAGGAGAGAGGCAGACAGAAACCAGGAGGTACGGGATGAAGGCCGTGGTCGGGGACAGAAGGCTGAGGTGATATCCGGAAAGACGACAGGACGGAATGGTCAGGGGCAGGCAGGTTCGAATCCATGTAGTCAGTCGGGAAATCGCTGGAGAGTCTTGCATGAATGCTGAGAACAATCTGGCACTGTGTGAACGGTGAGGAGAGTCTATATACCGGGTTAATAGGTGATCAGAGGCAACTGAGTGCAACAGGTGAGGAGAGTTGGGCTGATGAGAGGGGAGTGGCAGGCAGGCAGGTGAGGAGAAGGAGGGTCCGGTGGAAAGGTACTGGGAGGTGAAGTGGATGAGAATGAGGAGAGGGCAGACTGTGACAATAACACTCTAAACCTGTCCTATCCATGTACTAGTCTGAATATTTCTAAAATTTTGCGATTGTACCTGCATTGTATTCTATTGTATTGTATTCAAATTTATTGTCATTGCCTCAATTTGAGACAACAAAATGAATTTCCCTTACAGGCAGTATCATAAAAATAAAAATAAATCATAAAAAAATAAATAAATAATAAATAAATAATAAACATATTAAAAATAAAATTGAAATTGAATTTAAAAAAGCACAAACACAGAACGTCCACGACACAACATAACATAAATGGCACCAAGGTGAGGATGGCACCATAGTCCAGCCAGCCTCCCCTCCGTGTTCATCCGTGGTCGGGGCCTTCTGAGCACCCGCAGTCGCCGCCCCGGGTGGCCCGATGTTCAGGCCCTCACGCCGGGCTGGTGGAACGCCGACGCCGAACCCCGACGGTGAACATCCTCCTCCTCAGCGGCCCGGACCTCCCGATCACCGCCTCCCGCAGCCGGAGTCTGCAGCTCCTGTGTCCGCAGGCCGAGCCGGGCAGAGTCACAGAACCCCGCGCTGTCCATCAGCGCCGCCCACGTTGGGAGCTCCGCAAACCGCAGCTCCAGCATGTCGGTGCAGCAGGTCCAGCACTCCGGGCTCCAGACGGCAACCCCCGGTAAGGCATCGCCAGCCCCGTGATGTTCCAGCGCTGTCCCGCCGCTGCTGGAGCTCCGGTCGATCCCGGCAGGAAAGGCTGCATTGTTTCCGCTGTTTCTCTTGTTGGCTGAGCAGGTCTGTCATGCTGTTGACATCTATAAAAGAAGTAGAAGCAGAATTAGGCCATTTGGCCCATTGAGTTGTTACCCCGCCGTTCGATTGAGGCTGGTCAAGTTGTCCCTCTCAAGCCCATTCTCCTGCTGTTCACCCTGCAAACTTCAACACCCACACTAATCAAGAACCTTTCAATCCACTTTAAAAATATCCGTTGACTTGGCCTCCGCAGCTGTGTGTGGCAATGAATTCCACAGATTCACGCTCCAACTGAATAAAGATATTCCTCCTTATCCCCTTTCTAATGTGGCCTCTGGTCCTAGACTCTCCCACCAGTGGAAACATCCTCTCTACATCCATTCTATCGCGATCTTTCAATATCCAGTAGTTTTCAATGAAATATCCCTTCACTTTATAAACTCCACCATCAATAGTGTCACCTCCCTCAAACAGGTGACCATATTCCCGAATCAGAAGCCATGGATGAACAGCGAGGTCAGGCTACTGCTGAAAGCACGGGACACCGCTTTCAGGTCAGGCGATGCTCGAGCCTACAATTCATCCAGGGCTAACCTGAAGAGGGGCATCAGGAAGGCCAAGCACTGCCATAAGCTCAGGATTGAGGAGCACTTCAACAACAACTCCGACCCCCGACGCATGTGGCAAGGCATCCAGGCCATCACGGACTACAGACCCTCCAACATCACCCCCACATCCAGCGACGCCTCCTTCCTTGAGGGGCTTAATCACTTCTATGGCCGCTTCGACAGGGACAATCTAGAGACAGCCATCAAGGCTGTGCTACCTGCCGATCACCAACCCTTCACACTCACCCCCTACGACGTGTACATGGCACTGAGTAGGACTAATGCACGTAAGGCTGCTGGCCCTGACGGCATCCCCGGGCGCGTGCTCAGTGCCTGTGCTGCGCAGCTGACAGATGTCTGGACTGACATCTTCAACCTGTCACTTGCCCAAGCAGTTGTCCCCACTTGCCTTAAAACCACCTCCATCGTGCCAGTGCCAAAACACTCCACTGCGGCAAGCCTCAACGACTTCCGCCCAGTTGCACTTACCCCCATCATCACCAAGTGCTTCGAGAGGCTGGTCCTGGCACACCTCAAAAGCTGCCTACCCCCCACACTGGATCCCTATCAGTTTGCCTACCGCAAGAACAGGAGTACGGAGGATGCCATCTCAACGGCACTTCACTCCGCCCTCTCCCACCTCGACAACAGAGACACTTACGTAAGAATGCTGTTCATCGATTACAGCTCAGCATTCAACACCATTATACCATCAAAACTGATCACCAAACTCGGTAACCTGGGCATCGACCCCTCCCTCTGCAACTGGATACTGGACTTTCTAACCAACAGACCCCAGTCTGTTAGGTTAGAAAAGCACACCTCTTCAACACTCACCCTGAACACCGGCGTTCCACAGGGCTGTGTGCTGAGCCCCCTCCTCTACTCCCTCTTCACCTATGACTGCACACCTGTACATGGTACTAACACCATCATCAAGTATGCAGATGATACAACGGTGATTGGCCTCATCAGCAACAACGATGAGCTGGCCTACAGGGAGGAGGTCCAGCACTTAGCAGCATGGTGCGCTGACAACAACCTGGCCCTTAACTCCAAGAAGACCAAGGAGCTCATTGTAGACTTCAGGAAGTCCAGAGGCGGCACGCACACCCCCATCCACATTAACGGGACGGAGGTGGAACGTGTTTCTAGCTTCAGGTTCCTGGGAGTCAACATCTCCGATGACCTCTCTTGGACCCACAATACCTCTACTCTGATCAAGAAGGCTCATCAGCGTCTCTTCTTCCTGAGGAGACTGAAGAAGGTCCATCTGTCTCCTCAGATCCTGGTGAACTTCTACCGCTGCACCATCGAGAGCATCCTTACCAACTGCATCACAGTATGGTATGTCAACTGCTCTGTCTCCGACCGGAAGGCATTGCAGATGGTGGTGAAAATTGCCCAACGCATCACCGGTTCCTCGCTCCCCTCCATTGAGTCTGTCCAAAGCAAGCGCTGTCTGCGGAGGGCGCTCAGCATCGCCAAGGACTGCTCCCACCCCAACCATGGACTGTTTACCCTCCTACCATCCGGGAGGCGCTACAGGTCTCTCCTTTGCCGAACCAGCAGGTCCAGGAACAGCTTCCTTCCGGCGGCTGTCACTCTACTAAACAACGTACCTCGGTGACTGCCAATCACCACCCCCCTGAATCATCCATCAAGTTCTGTAGCTGTTTAGAGAAGCAGGCCCTTCGGCCCCCTGGGTCTGCACCGACCAGCGATCCCCGCCCACAACACCATCCTACACGCACCAGGAGCAATTGTTACATTTATAACAAGCCAATTAATCTACAAACCTGTACGCATTTGGAGTGCAGGAGGAAACCGGAGCACCTGGAGAAAACCCACGCAGGTCACGGGGAAACGTACAAACTCCTTACAGACACCACCCGTAGACAGGATCGCGCCCGGTTCTCTGGCGCTGTAAGATAGCAACTCTACCACTCCCCTTGTAACAATTGCGATATCAGTGCCTCTACTACCTGAGGAGACTAAGAACATTCTGCATGCCTCCAATGACTCTGACAAACTCCTGGAGCTGCATCCTAGAAGGCAGTGTAGTGTTCGATGCACCGATCAGCGCAGAAGTCCCAATGCGACAATTTCGGGGGACTTCCGTGAAGGAGGTTTCCGAATACAATACGATACGATCGAACTTTAGGTAACTCAGTAGGGATATTGATCGGCCAACAGCCACAAAACATGAAATTAAAGTGACGAGTGGAAAGGATTGGGGATGTGCAAAGATTGGGGAGGGTTGTAGTGGGATGGAGGGGTAGAGGTGGAGAGGGGTTGTGGGGGGGATGGGGGGAGGCGGAGAGGGGTTGAGGGGGGATGGGGGGAGGCGGAGAGGGGTTGTGGGGGGAGGGGGGTGGTGGGGGGATGAAGGGTTGTGGTTGGTGGGGGATGGGGGGCAGAGGCAGGTTGTGGGGGAGGGGGGTTTGTAGGGGGTGGGGGGGAGAGGGGGGATTGTGGGGGGAGGGGAGGGAAGGGGGGGTTGTGGGGGGGAGGTTGGGAGTCAGTCGACCCCATGACAGAAGGGGGAGTAGTTGTACGGTTTGATAGAAGGATCTCTCATGTCGCTCTGTACTGTCGTTCTCGTAACCTTCTCTGGAGTAAAGGACGTGCCAGACCACCATTTTCTGAAAAATCAGTGATGAACCTGTAGCACTGGAAGTAATTGTAACTGGTAATCAGTAAACTCCAGTTTTAACCAACTTCTCACAAGAGGACAGTAACGTCCTTTGGAAAGTATATCCATTGTCCTTATTCAGTCAAAAAATATAGTCTAACACCTTCTGAAATGGTTCCCTCGGAAACACTTATTCTGCCTTTGGCCTATGCAATCTCCCCAGTTGCTAAACACTTTAACTCCCCTTCCCATTCCCACACTGACCTTTCTGTCCTGGGCCTCTTCTACTGTCAGAGTGTAAATTGGTGGAACAACACCTCATATTTGGCGTGGGCAGCTGACACCCCAACGGTATGAACAATAACTTCTCTAATTTCGAGTAACCCTTATATTCTCCCCTTCCCCCACCCCCACCCCCCTAGCCTCTGCCCAAAATTATACTTAGACTAACTTTCATCCATCTGTAGGAAGGAGCAGCAGATGCTGGTTTAAACCAAAGATAGACACAGTGCTGGAGTAACTCAACGGGTCAGGCAGCATCTCTGGGGAAAAAGGATGTATAACACTGGATCGGGATCCTTCTTAAGAGATGCTGCCTGACCCGCTGAGTTACCCCAGAACTTTGAGTCTATCTTTGGTATATCACAGCACAGAGTCATAGAGTCCTACAGCATAGAAACAGGCCCATCAGCCCAACTTGCCCACACCAGCCAATTTGTCCCAGCTACAGTAGGCCCACCTGCCCGTGCTTGGTCCTTATCCCTCCAAACCTGTCCTATCCATGCCTAAAATTGCAACAGGATTTTGATCCTGTTTCTTAAATGTTGGGATATTCCTAGCCTCAACTACCTCCTCTGGCAGCTTGTTCCATACACCCACCACCCTTTGTGTGAACTAGTTACCCCTCAGACTCCTATTAAATATGTTCCTTTGCATGTTAAAACTATGTCCTCTGGTCCTCGATACCCCTCCTGGGCAAAAGACTGTGCATCTCCCTGATTTATTCCTCTCGTGATTTTATACACCTCTATAAGATCACCCCTCATCCTCCTGCGCTCCATGGAATAGAGACCCAGCCTACTCAACCTCTCTCTATAGCTCACACCCTGCAACATCCTCGTAAATCTTCATTGCACCCATTCCAGCTTGACAATATCTTTCATATAACGTGATGCCCAGAACAAAACAGAATATTCTAAATGCGGCCTCACCAACATATGATACAACTGCAACATGGCCTCCCAACTTGTTACTCTGGCTGCTGATGCCCAATATGCCAACAGCCTTTTTGACCAAGATACAAGATACAAGATACAAGATACAAGATACATTTAATTGTCATTTGGACCCCTTGAGGTCCAAACGAAATGCCGTTTCTGCAGCCATACATTACAAACACATAGACCCAAGACACAACATAATTTACATAAACATCCATCACATCGCTGTGATGGAAGGCCAAATAAACTTATCTCTCCACTGCACTCTCCCCCCCCATGTCAGAGTCAAAGTCCAAGCCCCCGGCTGGTGATGGCGATTGTCCCGCGGCCATTAAAGCCACGCCGGGTGATGCAAGGTCGCCGAGTCCCGCGGCCATTCCAAGCCGCGCGGTGCAGTGATGTAGGCCCCGCTCCAGGAGCTCTTCAACCCCGCAACTCGGGCGGGGGAAGTCGCCGTTGCGAGAGCCCTGAAAAGCGGTCTCCCTCCAGGGACCCACGGGCTCCCGCTGCCGCCGTCCACAGACCTGCCGTTGGAGCCTCCGACTCTCCGGTCGGGCCGCAGCAGCAGCAGCAGGGTGGAGCGGTGGAGCAGCAGCGCTCCTCCACCGCTCCACCCGCTCCAGACTCGGCCAGCCCCGCGACGGTGAAGGTGAGTCGTAGCACCAGAGTCCCCGGTCTCTTCCTATTGGAGGCCGCTCCTCGTTGCGGCCCCAACGACAATGGAAACCCGACGAGAAAAAGACGGGTCTCCCGTGCAGGGAGAGATTTAAAAAGTTTCCCCCCCCCCCCCACCCCCCCACCCCCGCCCCCCCCCCACACACACACACCCCAACAAAAAATAACAAAAACTACATAAAAACACAGACAGAAAATAATAAAACGCGGACAGACTGCAGAGGCCGCTGCTGACGAGAGTCGCGCTGCCCACCGTCAACAAAAAGACTCTTTGCATCTCCCTGATTTATTCCTCTCGTGATTTTATACACCTCTATAAGATAACCCCTCATCCTCCTGCGCTCCATGGAATAGAGACCCAGCCTACTCAACCTCTCTCTATAGCTCACACCCTGCAACATCCTCGTAAATCTTCATTGCACCCATTCCAACTTGACAATATCTTTCGTATAACGTGATACCCAGAACAAACCAGAATACTCTAAATGCGGCCTCTCCAACATATGATACAACTGCAACATGGCCTCCCAACTTATTACTCTGGCTGCTGATGCCCAATATGCCAAAAGCCTTTTTGACCACCCTATCTACTTGCGACTCCACCTTTAAAGAACCATGCACTCCTTGCACTCCTAGATCCTTCTGCTCTACAACACTACCCAGAGCCCTACCATTCACTGTGTAGGTCCTGCCCATGTTAGACTTCTCAAAATGCACTTTTCTCTGTATTGAATACCATCAACTATTACTCAGCCCAATTGGTCAATTGATCAAGATCCTGCTGCAATTTTTCACAATCGTCACTATCTGCGAAACTGCCCACTTTTGTATCATCAGCAAGCTTGCTAATCTTGCCGTGTATGTTCTTATCTAAATCATTGATGTAGATGACAAACAGTAACGGGCCCAGCACCAAACCCTGATGGGCCTGTCCCACTTAGGCGGCTTTTTGGTCGAGTGCAGGGGACTCTGCGCTCGCCTCATGATCGCCACATGGTCGTCACATGTTCGCTGGTGGTCTCTGGTGAGTCAATTTCATGCTCGCGAGGAGTTCCCACGTTCTTGGAACTAGTCGCAGCCTCAGTATGGTCGCCAGGGAGAAAATCAATAATCCTGTAGTCGAGGGGTGCAGGTGTACTGGGGTCGCCATGTAGTTATGGGTAGTCAAGGTAATCGTAGGTTGTTTTACACCAA